>NC_049989.1:6513716-6514972 GCF_000003815.2 Branchiostoma floridae | reverse complement strand
CTGTTCTACACTCAGGTGTAGTCGAATATATAGTATATGCTCTTTGTTATGAGTTATAAGGTGATTATAGGAAAAGGTACCTAGAAATTATATGCATAAATGTGAAAAAAGCAATATTTGTCACAGAGCAGGAACATGTATCTCAATAAATCTCACTAGTTCTGAAAGTGAACATATGTCAGTATGTACTAAAAAAAATTCATGTAATTTGCGCGTTGGGAATGGTTTTCTAGACTACATTTTGTTGGAAAAATTATACATCATAATAAATTGTAATATCTCAAAATTCAGAGTATGTAACTTCATAAATGACCCATGTTTGCATTTCTATAGTTGTGTTTTCCGTATACACCAGATTTGAGGCATTTTCAAGCTTCTATGACGGAGTTATGACAATTTTCCTACAGGACTTTGAAAGTAGTGCTCATATGCCCTGGGCCATCTTAAGCCAACAGAGCGAGTAGCGGAAGTCTACAGAGACATTAAGTCACCCATTATGTTATTAGGTCACTACCTTTGTGCTATTTCTCTACCGTATTATAACAGTGCGATCAAAATTGGTCATTGGGTTTATTGCGAAAGATCCTAAGACAGCTAAGTTGATGTTAGCATATAACTTCACTATAATCTAAATGCAGTAATACAGAGAAAGTCTATGGTTTGCTGCCGATCTATTTAAGAAATCAATTAAGAGAGTATTTGAAGCCGACCTCAACCCCAACGGAAGAAGACAAGATTAACCCCTCATTCCGCACTGTCTATCCACATCAGTGCTGGACAAACATTAATACAGGACAGGCCGTTGTATTAAGCCAGCCTTTGTCGTCTTTTTCATTGACGTGACCTTCTAGACTAAATCTAGTGCCATTTAATTAATTGGCGCCGTTGGTGCCCGCTTGTCATATTTCCTTTGTACTCACTCCATAAGATATTGTAATTATGGGATTACCTACTTTGAATCCTAAATCATATGACAACCATTGTTGCCGTCTGGCACATTACACCCCAAGAAGCTGAAACCTGAACTTTAATTTCTCTTGAAAAATGGCTTTAATCACTCTCGAAAAATGGCTTTAAAGCCCCTGTCATGAAACACGCAAATTGTTGATCGGTCGACGAGTCTGCGAGCTCTAAATGTCGTTTTCGGCAGTAATACACCTGGTGTTCTCTTGACTAAGGACAATTTTTAAATATCAGCCTTTGTTCGCAGTTCACCGAGCCACCTAACTATGATAGGGTAAATTTCCGGGAAAAAT
>NC_049989.1:6511988-6512643 GCF_000003815.2 Branchiostoma floridae | reverse complement strand
TAGATAGCTTCACAGACAATACATTCACGTATTCATATGCGACCCAGGTAGCATTGCAAGTGCCTATAGCAAAACGCAACAGGTTGTGTTGATGTCTACAAGGCACAGGAAAGGTTAATCTGATGGATCTAATGAATAGGAGGTATTAATCCTCTCCCTGAGCTATCGGGTCATGTGGTTTGCAGGTGTTCATGAGTGCAGCGATCTTACATAATGGTTGTTGAAATATAATTATAAGGCGTTTCGGGGGCTCTGCTGGCTGTGGTTCAGCCTAGTCTGGTTTCAACATGGACCAAGAAAGGCAATGTGTAAGAAGACATAAAAAATACATGCACAACTCAAGGAGCTTTTATCATGCACAACTCCAGTTTTACCTGCACATACACCTAGAGATCTTTAAAGCCCGGATGTGCAATCCTGGATCTGCTCCTAAAATGACTGCTGAGTTCTCTGACAGGTCACAAAGTTGTGCTCCTGCAGACTTAGGTATTGTGTGCCACCTCTGTATTTTCTACACATCGTATATAACAGCAAAAGACAGTCCAGCCAACATGATAAATGACAACCATTTTTTCATCGACAGTAATAAGTCCAAGAGGAAAAATAGATATTACAGAACACATGGATTCTGATTACTTGTACAAATGGTACACAT
>NC_049989.1:6503268-6511888 GCF_000003815.2 Branchiostoma floridae | reverse complement strand
ATTGGGGGCCAAGTGTTGCAAAATTACTTACATATAAAGACAAGGATTTCCTCATATATAAGGCATCGCTTAACACACTCATATATCTTCAGCTTTACACACACATATATATCTGGTAGGACAAACACATATATGTTCGTCTGCACACATACACATAACACATCGAAGCACACGCTCTTATATGTTTCTCTATACACATGCACATATACATGGTAGGACACACTCATATATCTTCAGCATTACACACACACATATATATGGTAGGACAAGCACATATATGTTCGTCTGCACACATACACATACACATCGAAGCACACGCTCTTATATGTTTCTCTATACTCATACACATATACATGGTAGGACACCAATATATATTTCAGCTTTAAAAGTACACACTCATTTGTTTCAGCTTCACACACACACTTGCGCACACAGACACACCTATATATATAGTATGTCACGTTCTTATATGTTTCGCTTTACACACACACACATAATTACGCACACAGACACCCACTCACATATTTACATACATGATAACTCAGTCATAAATTTCTGAAAATTATTACTGTCACAAGCTATGGTCATGATTCTTTTAAAGTAGAAAGCTCTTACTAGTCGTAAAGAATTGGCGTCGGCTTGGGTCCCCTGTTTTGTTTGAGAAATTGAAGGGTAGAACTCCAGAAATGTTTGACAAATCTTCATAACTATTTGTATGTTCATAGCTTAAGTGATGATGGATATAAGCTCACGCTACATATGCAAAGAATGACCTACTTTGCATAATTGTGTGACTTTAGAACATGAAGAGAGTGAGATTAACTTTAATTGGAAACTTTGCAGATAAAGACATCATCTGCAAAATTGGTGTGGGCTGCAAATCATATATACGTATACATGTATCATATAATTATACGTTTGGGCTGCAAACACTCCAACCGTTTGTCTTTTGTCGTCACCAATGATCATAGAAAATATCGTCATGTTAGTCCAATGTTAAAGTATGCGGCAACGGTGTGGTGAGGACCAAGGTTAGCCTCTACCAGGCTTCGTAGATCGGTGGTCTAAATGTAGCAATTGGACAAATAGAGTCATACTACACTAGGGGAGTCAGCCGGCCAGAACAATCATTTCCTCCGTAGGTCGCAAGCTGTTCCCTAGCTGGCTGTACTTCTCTGGCCGGTTTGCCTATATTTGTTCCATCCTATGGTTTTCCGGCCAGCGACCTATGGAGTCTGGTATAGACTAGACTGTGGTACCAAACTTGCATCAATGTTAAATGTTAAGCGGCGTCACATATATCTGTGCTACAAAACATAGACATATGTGCGTGGTGAAGCACATATATATATGTTTTGCAGGCAGATGTATGTGTAACTGGTGCAGCACATATGTCTGCCACAGGACACAGATATATATGCGCTTCAGCACACACATATGTCTGCGTGCAAAACAGATATATATGTGTGATTCACCACACATATATGTGTGCCGTTGAAAACAGATATATATGTACTCCACTAAGCACATATGTCTGTCTTCGACGGCACACATATATGTGTGTGGTGAATCATATATATATCTGTCTTTGACGGCACACATATGTGTGTATAAAGTAACACATATATCTGTTCTTTGCAGCACACATATATGTGTGGAAAGTCATATATAAAAAGGAGTCGAACCCAATAATCCAGGATCTAGAGTTAGCTTTTGACTAGTTTTAGAGTACAGTAGACACTTGTGATTTTGTATCTTACACTGTTCTTAATCTGTTATGTTAATTGCAATTATCCCACGGGCAAGAACTTGCAATTAACTTGTCAATATATAAATCTCTGTTATTTTTGGAACATGGTTATGTGATTTAAAAATATATCTGATAATATACTATCACCGATATGTTCTTTAATGCACTGGCTCGCCCATCCATTCCAGCCGATTGGGAGTCGCACTACTCTCCAAGCAGAGGTTAGGCTCCAGCTGTTTTTAACGTATTTTAGTCGTTTTTTTATCGGACTCTCTATTTTGTATTGTATCTTGTATTTTTAGGGATTGACAACACAAGATACAATACATAAATGAAAGCCCGATAAAAAGTATCTAAAAAAAGCTAAAAAAAACAGCCCGAGCCTAACCTCTGCTTGGAGAGTAGAGACGCACGCGGTCGCGCTGAATCTAAGACCCACGGGGGAATTGTTTGTGTGTTTGTTTGTTTGTTTGTTTGTTTGTTTGTTTGAATCATTGTTTAATCATGAAAGCTCAAATCGGCCTGCAGGCCTGCAAGTTCACGGGAATATTCAACTTGCACCTGCTCGCCTTTACTAATGTTTTGTTTGCATATATTATATCTGTGCTACAACACACAGATATATGTGATGCGGCGTCACATATATCTGTGCTACAAAACATAGACATATGTGCGTGGTGAAGCACATATATATCTGTTTTGCACGCAGATATATGTGTGACTGGTGCAGCACATATGTCTGACACAGGACACAGATATATATGTGCTTCCGCACACACATATGTCTGCGTGCAAAACAGGTATATATGTGTAATTCACCACACATATATGTGTGCCGTTGAAAACAGATATATATGTGCTCCACTAAGCACATATGTCTGTCTTCGACGGCACACATATATGTGTGGTGAATTACATATATATCTGTGTTCGACGGCACATATATGTGTGTATAGAGTCACATATATATATTTGTTCTTTGCAGCACACATATATGTGTGGAAAGTCAGATATATATATATATATATATATGTTATTTTTGGAACATGTATATGTGAATTACACATATATCTGATAATATACTACCACCAATCTTTTTTTTAATGCTCTGGCTCGCCCATCCATTTCAGCCGATTGGAAGTCGCACTACTCTCCTAGCAGAGGGTTAGGCTACGGCTGTTTGTGTTAACGTTTTTTAGTCTTTTTTTTATCGTAATCTCTCTTTTGTATTTTATCTTGTATTGTTAGGGTTTGACAACACAAGATACAATACAATATAGAAAGCCCGATAAAAACTATTAAAAAAAGCTTAATAAAACAGCATGAGCCTTACCTCGCGGGAATTGTTGGTGTGTTTGTTTTTTTGTTTGTTTATTTATTCATGATAAATTGGACAAATATAGTCAATAGTACGCTAGAGGAGTCGGCCGGCAAGAGGATTTTTTTCCTCCCGTCATTTTTAAAAAGATATTCAATTCTACATGTCTGGAGCTGAAGAAGAAAAACAGATGGCTCGCTCAAGCAGTTGCGGTCTAAATAAAAACAAACTCCTGTATTCTTAAATCTTCGATTAACCTAATGGGAAAATTTTAAATCAAAATCCGATCCTGTGGCAACATCCGTTTTTCGCCTCAGCCTGGCCTTCAGTTACGTGGTGACCTCTTATGACCTCCTTTGTTTGGCCAAACTGCTAGTAATATTTATCGTTTACATATATCTGTGCTACAACACACAGATATATGTGATACGGCGTCACATATATCTGTGCTACAAAACATAGACATATGTGCGTGGTGAAGCACATATATATATGTTTTGCACCCAGATATATGTGTGACTGGTGCAGCACATATATGTCTGCCACAGGACACAGATATATATGTGCTTCCGCACTCACATATGTCTGCGTGCAAAACAGATGTATATGTGTAATTCACCACACATATATGTGTGTCGTTGAAAACAGATATATATGTGCTCCACTAAGCACATATATGTTTGTGGTGAATCACACATATATATCTGTCTTTGATGGCACACATAATGTGTATAGAGTCACATATATATATATATCTGTTCTTTACAGCACACATATATGTTAGGAACGTCATAAATATATATATATATATATATTATTTTATTTTATTCGTTAAGCTGTTAACAAACAGCCAGTGTTGCCCAACTAGCCAGTGGCTATTACCAAGGGCTAGCCCTGTGCATATATATATATAAATATGTGTGTGTTATTTTGGAACATGTATATGTGATTTACACAAATATAGTCGATAATATACTATCACCAATCATTTTTTTAATGCTCTGGCTCGCCCATCCATTTCAGCCGATTGGGAGTCGCACTACTCTCCAAGCAGAGGTTAGGCTCCAGCTATTTTTCAACGTTTTTTTAATCATTTTTATCCGGCTTTCTATTTTTTATTGTATCTTGGATTGGTAGGGTTTGACAACACAAGATACAATACAAGATAGAAAGCCCGATAAAAACGATTAAAAAAATGCTAAAAAACAGCCGGAGCCTAACCTCTGCTTGGAGAGTAGAGACGCACGCGGTCGCGCTGAATCTAGGACCCAATTGTTTGTGTGGTTGTTTGTTTGTTTGTTTGTTTGAATCATTGTTTATTCATAAAAGCTCAAATCGGCTTACAGGCCTGCAAGTTCTCGAAAATATTCAACTTGATTCTGCTAGCCTTTACCAGGCTCCCAGGATCGGTGATCGGTAGTCTAATAGTAGAAATTGGACAAATAGAGTCAATTTTTAGTACGCTGGAGGAGTCGGCCGGCCAAAGGAGTTATTTCCTCACCTGATTTTAAAAAAAGTGATTGAATTCTACCTGTCTGGAGCTGAAAGAAAAATACAGCTGGCTCGCTAAAGCAGTTGCGGTCTAGATAAAACAAAACTCCTGTATTCTAGCATTGAATCAAATGAGACAATCTTCAAGTTTCAAATCTTTGATTAACATAAAGGGAAAATTTTAAATCAAAATCCAATCCTCTGGCAACATTCGTTTTCGCCTCAGCCTGGCCTTCAAATTCAGTTACGTGGTGACCTCCTATGACCTTCTTTGTTTGACCAACTGCTAGTATGGTATCGTTTGCATATATCTGTGCTACAACACACAGATATATGTGATGCGGCGTCACATATATCTGTGCTACAAAACATAGACATATGTGCGTGGTGAAGCACATATATATATGTTTTGCACCCAGACATATGTGTGAATGGTGCAGCACATATATGTCTGCCACAGGACACAGATATATATGTGCTTCAGCACACACATATGTCTGCGTGCAAAACGGATATATATGTGTAATTCACCACACATATATGTGTGCCGTTGAAAACAGATATATATGTGCTCCACAAAGCACATATGTCTGTCTTCGACGGCACACAGATATGTGCGTGGTGAATCACATATATACCATATCTCTTTGACGGCACACATAGTGTGTATAGAGTCAGATATATTATCTGTTCTTTCCAGCACACATATATTGTTGGAGAGTCATATAAATATCTTTTATTTTTGGAACATGTGTATGTGATTTACACATATATATCTGATAATATACTACCACCAATCTGTTTTTGCTCTGGCTCGCCCATCCATTTCAGCCGATTGGGAGTAGCACTACTCTCCAAGCAGAGGTTAGGCTACGACTGTTTTTTTAACGTTTTTAAGTCGTTTTTTATCGGGTTTTCTATTTTGTATTGTATCTTGTATTGTCACGCTAAAATAACCTGAGCCTAACCTCTGTTTGGAGAGTAGAGACGCACGCGGTCGCGCTAAATCTTGGACCCGCGGGGGAATTGTTTGTGTGTTTGTTTGTTCATTTGTTTGTTCGAACCATTGTTTATTCATGAAGTTCAAATTGGCATGCAGGCCTGCAAGTTCGCGGGAATATTTGATTCGCTCCTACTAGCCTTTACTAGGCTTTACTAGGTATCGTTCGCATATATCTGTGCTACATTACACAGACATATGTGCGTGGTGAAGCACATATATATCTGTTTTGCACGCAGATATATGTGTGACTGGTGCAGCACATATATGTCTGCCATAGGAAAGAGATATATATGTGCTTCAGCACACACATATGTCTGCG
The DNA here is from genome assembly GCF_000003815.2 of Branchiostoma floridae. Lineage (NCBI taxonomy): Eukaryota > Metazoa > Chordata > Leptocardii > Amphioxiformes > Branchiostomatidae > Branchiostoma > Branchiostoma floridae. Next base: position 6,506,007 of record NC_049989.1, on the reverse strand, counting down.
AGCAAAACGGATATATATATGTGATTCACCACACATATATGTGTGCCGTTGAAAACAGATATATATGTGCTCCACTAAGCACATATATGTGTGTGGTGAATCGCATGTATATCTGTCTTTGACGGCACACATATGTGTGTATAGAGTCACATATATATATATATGTTCCCTGCAGCACGCATATATGTGTGGAAAGTCATATATATATTTGTTATTTTTGGAACATGTATATGTGATTTACACATATATATCTGATAATATACTACCATCAATCCGCGTTCTTAATGCTCTGGCTCGCCCGTCCATTTTAGCCGATTGGGGGTCGTACTACTCTCCAAGCAGAGGTTAGGCTACGGCTGTTTTTTTTTAACGTTTTTTGGTCATTTTTTATAAGACTATCTATTTTGTATTGTACCTTGTATTGTTAGGGTTTGACAACACAAGATAAAATACAAAACAGAAAGCCCGATGAAAACGACTAAAACAACGCTGAAAAAACAGCCGGAGCCTAACCTCTGCTTGGATAGTAGAGACGCACGCGGTCGCACTGAATCTAGGACCTACGGGGAATTGTTTGTTTGTTTGTTTGTTTGTTTGTTTGTTTGTTTGTTCGTTTGTTTGAACCATTGTTTATTCATGAAAGCTGATATCGGCCTGAAGGCCTGCAAGTTCGTGGGACTATTCAACTCGCTCCCGCTAGCCTTTACTAGGCTTTACTAGGTATTGTTTGCATATATTTGTGCTACAACACACAGATATATGTGATGCGGCGTCACATATATCTGTGCTGCAAAATACAGACATATGTGCGTGGTGAAGCACATATATATCTGTTTTGCACGCAGATATATGTGTGACGGGTGCAGCACATATATGTTTGCCATGGGAAACAGATATATATGTGCTTCCGCACACACATATGTCTGCGTGCAAAACGGATATATATGTGTAATTTACAACACATATGTGTGCTGTAGAAAACAGATATACGTGTGCTCCACTAAGCTCAAACGTCTGCTGTAAAATCGGTTTTCGACGGCACACATATATGTGCGTGGTGAATCACATATATGTATATATATATATCGGTCTTTGACGGCACGCATGTGTATGAGTGGAGTCACATATGTATCTGTTTTCTACGGCACACATATATGTGTGGTGAATTACACATAGATATATTTGTTACGGAACATGTATATGTGATTTACATATATAGATATAGACATATATCTGGTAATATAATCTCGCTCATTAGAAAGATCCTGACCACCAATCTATTTTATTGCTTTTGCCCGCCCATCCATTTCAGCCGACTTGGAGTCACACGCGGTCGTGCTGAATCTAGGACCCTCGGGGAATTGTTTGTTTGTTTGTTTGTTTGAACCATTGCTTATACATGAAAGCTACAATCGACCTGCAGGCCTGCAAATTCACGGTAATATTCAACTGTTTTAACCTACGTCACTTTAACGTTGTGGATGTTGGAAAACAAAAATAAAGAAATCCCAAACTTGGGTTTCCATGCTCTAGTCACAAGACAAAAGAGTTGTGTATATAAAATGAAACAATAAACCTTCAGAAAAAATTGGCCGTATTTTTAGAAAAAAAATGCCTGGATGTTTAACAAAATCACAAGAAAAGAAAACTTTAAAGTATTGAATTGGTCTCTTTCCATCAAAAGACATAAAATGGGATTTGTTGAGCAAAGAAAAAACACGTTGTCATGACTGGGATTCGAACTCACACCTGCGGAAACTGACTGAGTAATGAACGCATGCAGATCCTCATCATTAGACCGCTCGGCCATCGTGTAACAGTTGCGCAACTGAGGTTTAGAAGGGTCCTAAGAAGGCTACGTTAACTTGACCTACTAAACGATCCATGGAACAAACCGCCTCTATCAAGATTCCTCACAGGAACTTGCGGCCCCTGGATCTAAAGAGTGAACACAGCTCTACGACTGAGCTACGCGAATCGGCCAGCCAGAGGAGATTCAATATCAAGTGTTGCCATTGACATGGGGATCAAAATACAGAATATGTGATGTGGAGTCATATATATGTTGCTCCAAACACAGATATATATCTGATGTGGCGTCACATATATCTGAGCTCCAAACACAGATATATGTGTGATGTGGCGTCACATATATATGTGCCCAAAACACATATATATGTGTGATGTGGCGTCACATATATATGTGCCCCAAACACAGATATATATGTGATGCGGCGTCACATATATATGTGCTCCAAACACAGATATATGTGTGATGCGGCGCCACATATATATGTGCTACAAACACATATATATGTGTGGTTCGGTGTCACACATGTATGTCACAGTAGAGATTGCGATTCAGAACAATCGCCGATTGTCTTAGGAGAGCCGCGATTGGAGTTTGTCCTGGCTAGTACAAACTGCGCATGCGATCGGGATCTGTCCCAGGACAATCTGCGATTCTGTTAGTACAGATTGCAATATCAATCGGGATCTGCCCTAGGACAAACTCCGATACAAACTCAAATGATGCTAAGTTAAAAGAAACAGCAATACTTTGATAAACCATGACTACTGAAGGATACCAGACTTGTGTCTGTACTGATTAGGTGTGGAATTGTAAGTAATATCTTGAAACTGTGATTGATATTTGGGCATCTGTTTGATGCCTTTACAGTTGTAATTGTTCTTCTTCAAAATTTGTGAAATGATTCAACCTTGGTCTACTGACTATTG
>NC_049989.1:6491996-6503168 GCF_000003815.2 Branchiostoma floridae | reverse complement strand
ATCTCGGCTTCCACATATATCTGTGTTTGTAGCACAGACATATGTGACGCCGCATCACACATATATTTGTGTTTGCAGCACATATATATGTGACGCCGCATCACACATATATCTGTGTTTTGTAGCACAGATATATGTAAGCCGAAATAACTCATCTGGACGGCCGAATCTTCTTCCTTGCTATTTGACTATAGATCTATTTGCTATTTACCTTTGCCGGTTATACGTTGGGTAGCGTTTGTGTGTGTGTGTGTGCGTGTGTGTGTGTGTGTGTGTGTGTGTGTGTGTGTGTGTGTGTGTGTGTGTGTGTGTGTGTGTGTGTGTGTGTGTGTGCGTGTGTGCAAGAACTCCTGCATGGATTATATCAATGTTTGGTATGTGGGTAGGTCTTGATCAGACCTAAACACGATTAGATTTTGGCCCCTCCTAGTGACTTTTTACGGTACTGCAGCGGAACTTCCGAGTAGAATATCTCGAGTTCTGGACATGATTTTTGAGCGTTAGATAGCTCATCGGGTCGAGAAAAATTGGTGTAGGTTTGGGCCTCCTAGTGGTTTGTTTTGGAAATGCAGGGACTGGTTTAATGTCAGACTTTAAAAGGGAATAACTCAAGAAATGTTTGACGGATCGTCATGTTTTTTTGGTATGTAGGTAGCTTACATGATGCTTTACATACTTAAATATCAATTATGGAAATCGGAATCTGATTTGTATATTCAATTAGGAAATTGTCTAAACGCGCTCTGTTCTACCATAGAACTATTGCAACATGTGACATCTGTAAATGAGGAAGAAAAGAATGTTGAAAGATAGATGATATGCAAATACGGACATAATTTGCATTATTTGCATAAAATGCTATAATACAACAATTAACCAACTAGATACATGGTCATCCGAAAACCGTATGACATTGAACGAAGACAAGTGCAAATTAATGTGTATTTCCTTCATGAAGGATCCCCCTCTACCTCCTGTGTTATTACTGAATGGCAAAGCCTTAGAGTACACTGAAGATGCCTGTATACTAGGTATCTGGATGTCTGTGGACTTGAAATGGGGAAAGCATACTAACGTTATTATAAAAAAAGGAAGCTGTCGCCTTTTTTTGCTTAAAAAACTAAAACGCTTTGGTGTCTGCACTGAAGATCTCTGTGAGATTTACCTATTCTACGTCCGACCTATCATGGAATATGCGGCCCCGGTATGGCATCCAGGTTTAACATGTCAACAATCGGATGCATTAGAACGCATACAAAAGCGTGCGCTAAGAATCATTCTGGGCAGTGAATATACTTGTTATACCGAAGCTCTATGTAGGCTAAATATGAACACTTTAAAAGCAAGAAGAGAATTTCTATGTCTTAAGTTCGCGAAATCCATGTTTAATTCACCCATTTTTCGAAGCTGGTTGCCAGCTACTCGTAATGAAATTCACAACAGAGATTTAAAACGAGGGCTCGAGCTTAGCATACCTTTTGCCAGGCATGATAGGTACAGAAACAGTGCTATTCCATACTTGTCCACACTCTTAAATACTTATTTATAGCCTGTTTATAACGTCACATCACTACTACATGGAATCTTGATTACTGCTCATGTTAGCCTTTGTGTGCATCAATTATTGTTAAATATATTATGTTGTATATATTAAGATGTTTTTAAGACTAAAACTAACTTAATTCAGCCAGTTTTACAGCATTGTATAAAAGGCTGCAACGTTGTTTTAGTATGTCCATGTATGTATGTATATGTATGTTTGAATAAACCATTGATCATAATCCCATTGTGGTAAATGACAAGAATTTCGTACTTATGGCATTTGCAAGTGTACAGGTGAACATCATTGGACATTGATTATGCAGATGAGGACATCATTTGCATAAACTATCAGGAAATGCGATTAAAGCCTTCTTTCTGAACATAGATTGTGTATGTCTTTTACTTTGGTTGGAGGAGATGATCGGCTCATAGAAATTATGCAAATGAGGACCATATTCCCATGATTAATGACAAACAATTATTACACAAGTGTTAAAAAGGTTAAATCATTTTGGCGAAGACAGATACATATGTGATTCATCACACACATATATGTGTGCCTTCAAAAACCAATTTTACGGCAGACATATTGGCTTAGTGGAGCAAGCACATATGTCTGTCTTCGACGGCACACATATATGTGTGTGGTTAATTACACATATATATTTGCCTTTGACGGCACACATAATGTGTATAGAGTCACATATATATCTGTTCTTTGTATCGCACATATATGTGTGGAAAATCATATGTATCTGTTATTTTTGGAACATGTATATGTGAATTACACATATATATCTGATGATATACTACCACCAATCTGTTTTTAATGCTCTGGCTCGCCCATCCAATTCAGCCGATTGGGAGTCGCACTACTCTCCAAGTAGTGGTTAGGCTACGGCTGTTTTTTTAACGTTTTTTAGTCGTTTTTTTTATCTGACTCTCTATTTTGTATTGTATCTTGTATTGCTAGGGTTTGACAACAAGATACAATACAAAATCGAAAGCCCGATAAAAACTATTTTTAAAAAAGCTAAAAAAAACAACCCGCCGGAGCCTAACCTCGGGGGAATTGTTTGTGTGTTTGTTTCTTTGTTTGTTTGAACCATTGTTTATTCATGAAAGCTCACATCGGCTTGCAGGCCTGCAAGTTCGCGGGAATATTCAACTCGCCCCTGCTAGCCTTTACTAGGCTCCCCGGATTGGTGATCGGTAGTCTAGTAGTAGAATTTAAACAAATAGAGTCAATAGTACGCTAGAGGAGTCGGCCGGCAAGAGGATTTATATCCTCAAGTCATTTTTAGAAAGAGATTAAATTCTACATGTCTGGAGCTAAAGAAGAAAAACAGGTGGCTCACTAAAGCAGTTGCGGTCTAATATTCTCAAATCTTCGATTAACGTAATGGGAAAATTTTAAATCAAAATCCAGCCTGGCCTTCAGTTACCTCTTATGACCTCCTTTGTTTGGCCAAACTGCTAGTAATATTCATCGTTTACATATATCTGTGCTACAACACACAGATATATGTTATGCGGCGTCACATATATCTGTGCTACAAAACATAGACATATGTGCGTGGTGAAGCACATATATATCTGTTATGCACGCAGATATATGTGTGACTGCAGCACATACATATCTGCCACAGGACACAGATATATATGTGCTTCCGCACACACATATGTCTGCGTGCAAAACAGATATATATGTGTGCCGTTGAAAACAGATATATATGTGCTCCACTAAGCACATATGTCTGTCTTTGACGGCACACATATGTGTGTATAAAGTAACACATATATCTTTTAACTCCTGTAACTAGAACAACAGGAGCTAATTGACTCATTTGCATTAACTGTGTCTTAGCCTTGCTATCCTTTGAAATCCAAATTGTCTTCAGCTTGACTTTGGCTTAGCTTTCTTTTCTTTGGAATCCAAATTGTCTTCAGTCTGAAGTGTCTTACAACCTTTCCTATTGGACATCTGAAATTGTCTTCATTAATAGTTAGAGTATAAAAGACCTGTTTCTTCCAGATCTCTTCAGTGTCACTGACGAAGGATAGTGGATTCTATCCGAAACGTCTGACCGTTTCAAAACCATATTATATTGAGTAACTATTTTTGGCGTAACACATATATCTGTTCTTTGCAGCACACATACATGTGTGGAAAATCATATATATATAAAAATCTGTTATTTTTGGAACATGTTTATGTGATTTCAAATATATATCTGATAATATACTACCATCAATCTGTTCTCTAATGCTCTGGCTCCCCCATCCATTTCAGCCAATTGGGAGTCGCACTACTCTCCAAGCAGAGGTTAGGCTCCGACTGTTTTTTTTAAAGCTTTTTTTTAAAGCTTTAATCGGACTCTCTATTTTATATTGTATCCTGTATTGTTAGGGTTTGACAACACAAGATACAATACAAAATAGAAAGCCCGATTAAAACTATTTAAAAAAAGCTAAAAAAAAACAGCCGAGCCTAACCTCTGCTTGGAGAGTAGAGACGCACGCGGTCGCGCTAAATCTAGGACCACACGGGGGAATTGCTTGTGTGTTTGTTTGTTTCTTTGTTTGTTTGTTTGAATCATTGTTTAATTATGAAAGCTCAAATCGGCCTGCAGGCCTGCAAGTTCACGGGAATATTCAACTTCCTCCTGCTCGCCTTTACTAAGGTGCCGTTTGCATATATTATATCTGTGCTACAACACACAGATATATGTGATGCGGCGTCACATATATCTGTGCTACAAAACATAGACATATGTGCGTGGTGAAGCACATATATATCTGTTTTGCACGCAGATATATGTGTGACTGGTGCAGCACATATATGTCTGCCACAGGACACAGATATATATGTGCTTCCGCACACACATATGTCTGCGTGCAAAACGGATATATGTGTGTAATTCACCACACATATATGTGTGCCGTTGAAAACAGATATATATGTGATCCACTAAGCACATATGTCTGTCTTCGACGGCACACATATATGTGTGTGGTGAATCACATATATATCTGTCTTTGAATATGCGGCACACATATGTGTGTATAGAGCTGTTTATTGTTGTTTATTAAGAAACCTTTTAGCCCTCAGTACAGTCTAATCTTCCAAGGTTCAATCAACATGAATCAACATGACAATGAACATGAATACATACATTTTTTAAAATACAACAATCACAAAGTATTTACAATAGAGCACAGTGTCTAGAGGTCAGACGTTTAGATGTCAATGTTTGAGATGGCTTGTTTAAAACTGGACAATGTACACAGTGACTTAATGTTAGATGGCAATGAGTTCCAGAGCATAATTGCTCGGTACAGGAAGGTACGTTTTCCACTGTTTGTTTTAGGTTTGGGTAGTCTGAAGTTGTTGGATACAGAAAATCTAGTATTATACATGTGGGATGAATTAACTGGTATGAAGGAATTGTACACATTTTGTGGTTCGTGGCTAGTGAGGATTTTAAAGAACATACTCAGAGTACTTAAAGAGAATCTCCTTAAGAGTCACATACATATCTGTTCTTTACAGCACATACATATGTGTGGAAAATCATATATATATCTGTTATTTTCGGGACATGTAGATATGAATTACACATATATATCTGATAATATACTACCACCAATCTTTTTTTTTAATTATCTTGCACGCCAAACCATTTCAGCCGATTGGGAGTCGCACTACTCTCCAAGCAGAGGTTAGGCTCCGGCTGTTTTTTTTTAAAACTTTTTTAAGTCGTTTTTCATCGGACTCTCTATTTTGTATTGTATCTTGTATTGTTAGGGTATGACAACACAAGGTACAATACAAAATAGAAAGCCCGATAAAAACGCCTAAAATAACGCTAAAAAACAGCCGGAACCTAACCTCTGCTTGGAGAGTAGAGACGCACGCGGTCGCGCTGAATCTAGGACCACATGGGGGAATTTCTTGTGTGTGTGTTTGTTTGTTTGAACCGTTGTTTATTCATGAAAGCTCAAATCGGCCTGCAGGCCTGCAAGTTCACGGGAATATTCAACTTGCTCCTGCTAGCCTTTACTAAGGTATCGTTGCATATATTATATCTGTGCTACAACACGCAGATATATGTGATGCGGCGTCACATATATCTGTGCTACAAAACATAGACATATGTGCGTGGTGAAGCACATATATATCTGTTTTGCACGCAGATATATGTGTGACTGGTGCAGCACATATATGTCTGCCACAGGACACAGATATATATGTGCTTCCGCACACACATATGTATGCGTGCAAAACGGATATATATGCATGATTCACCACACATATATGTGTGCCGTTGAAAACAGATATATATGTGTTCCAATAAGCACATATGTCTGTCTTCGACGGCACACTGTAAACAGGAGGAAAACAGGGCAAGAGCCGACTCGACTGTGAAAAGTTTCAATGCCGGCCATACTAGAGAATTCCGGAAAAAGGTCCGTAGTACTAAATCCTCTCATTCTGTAATACCTAATACTATAGATGGTTGCTCTGGGGCTGAGCAGATTGCAGACATGTGGAAGAGTCATTTTGATTAACTGTTGAACTCTGTTAATAGTGAGGTACATAGACCTGCTGTTATGTCTGATTTGTCGACAGGTTGTCCTTTTGAATTTGATTCGGGGATGCAAATCTCGGCTGTGGAAGTATATGATATAATTAGAAACTTACCCAATGGAAAAGCGGTAGGGTCTGACGAAATCAGTAATGAACACCTTAAATATGCGGGACCTAAGCTTAGCATATGCATATCACTATTGTTTTAGCCGCACTTGTCCATAACTTCATTCCGAAAAGTATGTTAGATACTACCATCATTCCGGTTGTTAAAAACAAAACTGGTAATATTTCTGATAGTGATAACTATAGACCAATAGCAATTGCATCAGCATTATCCAAAGTTCTGGAGGCTGTTTTATTGAACAGGCTAGAGCCATATCTTCAAACCACTGCTCATCAGTTTGGTTTCAAACGTGGACATGGTCTTGACATGTGTGTATTTACTTTAAAACAGACAATTGAGTACTACCGGGGTCTCGGCTCTCCAGTTTTTGCTTGTTTTTTGGACGCCTCCAAGGCTTTTGATAGGGTAAACCATTGGACCCTTTTTAAAAAAACTCCTTGACAGAAAAGGTCCCGGTGTATTTGGTGAGGTTTCTGGTTTACTGGTACCAGAACCAAACAATGTGTATTAGATGGAACAATGTTTTGTCTCCCTGCTTTTATGTATCAAATGGTGTAAGGCAAGGGAGTCTGCTATCCCCGCTACTATTCAATGCATATATGGATGACTTAAGTTCGAGACTCAGTTGTACTAAAGTAGGTTGCTATATAGGAGGCTTTCTTGGGAACCATCTTTTTTACGCTGATGACATGTGTTTGTTATGTCCTAGCCTTAAGTCTCTGCAAAAACTTGTAAGTACTTGTGAGGACTTTGGTTTAGAAAATGATTTATTATTCAATGTAAACAAGACATGCTGTATGTACTTCCCGAGTGCTAATTTGACACTTTTACATCGGCTCCCGTCGATCAAACTGTATGGAGAGTGTTTGAGATTTGTGACATCATTTGTATATCTTGGAATTGCTATTAATGACAGACTGAGTGATGATGACTGTATTCTTGCCCAGCTAATGGGTCTGTATTGTCGTGCAAATACTATAATTCGAAAATTTTGTCTTTGTTCACCTACTGTTAAGAAAACACTGTTCACATCTCACTGCTCCCAACTTTTTGGTGCGCAGTTATGGAATTCTTTTCGTACGACTGTTCTGTCGAAATGTCGCATTGCCTACAACAATTGTTTCCGTATAATTATGAGTTTCCCTATACCTTGCAGCGCAAGTGAAATGTTCGTGTGCAATCATACCGATACCTTCGACGCCAGATGGCGTAAACAGTGCCACTCCTTTGTACATAGGCTTTTTAATTCTACTAATACCATTATACAGTCCGTACTTAGGTCCGACTGTTTTTACAAGAACTCATTTTTCACCAATCTCTGGCGCCGCCTCTACACATAGCCATAATATTGTCAGTTTGTCTTAAAATATTGTACATATTCTTTGTTTTTCATGTTTGTCCCTACGTCATATGGGCCAGTGAGAGCCTGAAATAAAGAGATAATAAATATATGTGTGTGGTGAATCTCATATATATCTGTCTTTGACGGCACACATATGTGTGTATAGGGTCACACATATATATATATCTTTTCTTTACAGCACACATATATGTGTGGAAAGTCATATATATATATATATATGTTATTTTTGTAACATGTATATGTGATTAACACATTTATATCTGATAATATACTACCACCAATCTGTTTTTAATGCTCTGGCTCGCCCATCCATTTCAGCCGATTGGGAGTTGCACTACTCTCCAAGCAAAGGTTAGGCTCCGGCTGTTTTTTTAACATTTTTTGGTCGTTTTTTATTGGGCTTTCTATTTTGTATTGTATCTTTTATTGTTAGGGTTTGACAACACAAGATGAAATACAAAATAGAAAGCCCGATAAAAACGATTAATAAAACGCTAAAAACAGCCGAGCCTAACCTCTGCTTGGAGAATAGAGACGCACGCGGTCGCGCTAAATCTTGGACCCACGGGGGAATTCTTTGTATCTGTGCTACAACACACAGACATATGTGATGCGGCGTCACATATATCTGTGCTACAAAACACAGACATATGTGCGTGGTGAAGCACATACATATCTGTTTTGCACGCAGACATATGTGTGACTGGTGCAGCACATATATGTATGCCACAGGACACAGATATATATGTGCTTCCGCACACACATATGTATGCGTGCAAAACGGATATATATGTGTAATTCACCACACATATATGTGTGCCATTGAAAGCAGATATATATGTGCTCCACTAATAAGCACATATGTTTGTCCTCGACGGCACACATATATGTGTGTGGTGAATCACATGTATATCTGTCTTTGACGGCACACGTATGTGTGTATAGAGTCACATATATATCTGTTCTTTACAGTACATATATATCTGTGGAAAATCATATATATATATATATATCTGTTCTTTCGGGACATGTAAATATGAATTAGACATATATATCTGATAATATACTACCACCAATCTGTTTTTTAATACTCTGGCTCGCCCATCCATTTCAGCCGATTGGGAGTCACACTACTCTCCAAGCAGAGGTTAGGCTCCGGCTGTTTTTTAAATTTTTTTTAGTCGTTTTTTATCGGGCTCTCTATTTTGTATTATATCTTGTATTGTTAGGGTTTGACAACACAAGATGTAGTACAAAATAAAAAGCCTGATAAAAACTTTATGAAAAAAGCTATAAAAAAAAAGCCTGAGCCTAACCTCTGCTTGGAGAGTAGAGAAGCACGCGGTCGCGCTGAATCTAGGACCCACGGGGGAGTTCTTTGTATGTTTGTTTGTGTGTTTGTTTGTTTAAAACATTGTTTATTCATGAAAGCTCAAATCGGCCTGCAGGTCTGCAAGTTCGTGGGAATATTAAACTCGCTCCTGGTTGCCTTTATTAGGGTCCCCGGATCGGTGATCGGTAGTCTAATAGTAGAAATTGGACAAATATAGTCAATAGTACGCTAGAGGAGTCGGCCAGTCAGAGGAGTTATTTCCTCACGTCATTTTTAAAAAGAGATTAAATTCTACATGTCTGGAGCTGAAGAAGAAAAACAGGTGGCTCGCTAAAGCAGTTGCGGTCTAAATAAAAACAACTCCTGTATTCTTAGATCTTTCATTAACGTAATGGGAAACTTTTAAATCAAAACCCAATCCTCTGGCAACATCCGTTTTTCGCCACAGTCTGGCTTTCAGTTACGTGGTGACCTCTTATGACCTCCTTTGTTTGGCCAAACTGCTAGTAATATTTATCGTTTACATATATCTGAGCTACAACACACAGATATATGTTATGCGGCGTCACATATATCTGTGCTACAAAACACAGACATATGTGCGTGGTGAAGCACATATATATATGTTTTGCACCCAGACATATGTGTGAATGGTGCAGCACATATATGTCTGCCATGGGAAACAGATATATATGTGCTTCACCACGCACATATGTCTGCGTGCAAAACGGATATATATGTGTCATTCACCACACATATATGTGTGCCGTTGAAATCAGATATATATGTGCTCCACTAAGCACATATGTCTGTCTTCGACGGCACACATATATGTGTGTGGTGAATCACATATATATCTGTCTTTGACGGTACACATATGTGTGTATAGAGTCACATATATATCTGTTCTTTAGCGCATATATATATATGTGTGGAAAATCATATATATATATCTGTTATTTTCGGGACATGTAAATATGAATTACACATATATATCTGAAAATATACTACCACCAATCTGTTTTTTAATGCTCTGGCTCGCCCATCCATTTCAGCCGATTGGGAGTCGCACTACTCTCCAAGCAGAGGTTAGGATCCGGCTGTTTTTTTTAACGTTTTTAGTCGTTTTATCGGGTTTTCTATTGTGTATTTTATTTTGTATTGTAAGAGTTTGACAACACAAGATTCAATACAAAATAGAAAGCCCCCGATAAAAACGACTAAAAAACGCTAAAAAAAACAGCTTAAGCCTAACCTCTGCTTGGAGAGTACAGAAGCACGCGGTCGCACTAAATCTAGGACCACACGGGGGAATTGCTTGTGTGTTCGTTTGTTTGTTTGTGTGTTTGTTTGTTTGTTTGTTTGAACCATTGTTTATTGATATATATGTGTAATTCACCACGCATATATGTGTGCCGTTGAAAACAGATATATATGTGCTCCACTAACCACATATGTCTGTCTTCGACGGCAAACATATATGTGTGTGGTGAATCACTTATATATCTGTCTTTGGCGGCACACATATGTGTGTATAGAGTCACATATATATCTGTTGTTTGCAGCACACATATATGTGTGGAAAATCATATATATATCTGTTATTTTTGGAATATGTATATGTGATTTACACATATATATCTGATAATATACTACCACCGATCTGTTTTCTAATGGTCTGGCTCGCCCATCCATTATAGCCGATTGCGAGTCGCACTACTCTCCAAGCAGAGGTTAGGCTTCGGCTGTTTTTTAACGTTTTTTAGTCGTTTTTTATCGGGCTCTCTATTTTGTATTGTATCTTGTATTGTTAGGGTTTGACAACACAAGATAAAATATACAAAACAGAAAGCCCCCGATAAAAACGACTAAAAAAAACGCTAAAAAAACAGCCCGAGCCTAACCTCTGCTTGGAGAGTAGAGAAGCACGCGGTCGCGCTGAATCTAGGACCCACGGGGGAGTTGTTTGTTTGTTTGTTTGTTTGTATGTATGTGATGCGGCGTCACATATATCTGTGCTACAAAACACAGACATATGTGCGTGGTGAAGCACATATATATATGTTTTGCACGCAGATATATGTGTGACTGGTAGAGCACATATATGTCTGCCACAGGACACAGATATATATGTGCTTCCGCACACACATATGTCTGCGTGCAAAACAGATATATATGCATGATTCACCACACATATATGTGTGCCGGGAAAACAG
>NC_049989.1:6490709-6491896 GCF_000003815.2 Branchiostoma floridae | reverse complement strand
ATGCATGATTCACACACATATATGTGTGCCGGTGAAAACAGATATATATGTGCTCCACTAAGCACATATGTCTGTCTTCGACGGCACACTTATATGTGTGGTGAATCATGCATATATATCTGTTCTGCACGCAGACATATGTGTGTGCGGAAGCACATATATATCTGTGTCCTGTGGCACACATATATGTGTGGAAAGTCATATATATATCTGTTATTTTCGGAACATGTACATGTGAATTACACATATATATCTGATAATATACTACCACCAATCTTTTTTCTAATGCTCTTGCTCGCCTATCCATTTCAGCCGATTGGGAGTCGCACTACTCTCCAAGCAGAGGTTAGGCTCCGGCTGTTTTTGTAAACGTTTTCGTAAACGTTTTTTATCGGGCTCTCTATTATGTATTGTATCTTGTATTGTTAGGATTTGACAAGACAATATACAATACAAAATAGAAAGCCCGATAAAAACTATTTAAAAACGCTAAAAAAACAGCCTGAGCCTAACCTCTGCTTGGAGAGTAGAGACGCACGGGGTTGCGCTAAATCTAGGACCACACGGGGGAATTGTTTGTGTGTTTGTTCGTTTGTTTGAACCATTTTTTAGTCATGAAAGCTCACATCGGCTTGCAGGCCTGCAAGTTCGCGGGAATATTCAACTCGCTCCTGCTAGCCTTTACTAGGGCTCCCCGGATTGGTGATCGGTAGTCTAAAAGTAGAAATGGGACAAATAGAGTCAATAGTACGCTAGAGGAGTCGGCCGGCCAGAGGACTTATTTCCTCACGTCATTTTTAAAAAGAGATTAAATTCTACATGTCTGTAGCTGAAGAAGAAAAACAGGTGGCTCGCTAAAGCAGTTGCGGTGTCAAAAAAACCCTCCTGTATTTTCAAATCTTCGATTAACGTAATGGGAAACTTTGAAATCAAAATCCAATCCTCTGGAAACATCCGTTTTTCGCCACAGCCTGGCCATCAGTTACGTGGTGACCTCTTATGCTACAAGCACAGATATATGTGTGATGTGGCGTCACATATATATCTGCTACGAACACAGATATATGTGTGCTGCGGCGTCACATATATGATGTGCTACAAACACATATATATGGACGCCACATCACACATATATCTGTGTTTGTAGCACATATATATGTGACGCCACATCACACATATTCTGGCTG
>NC_049989.1:6485537-6490513 GCF_000003815.2 Branchiostoma floridae | reverse complement strand
CAAGCACAGATATATGTGACGCCACATCACACATATATCTGTGTTTGGAGCAACATATATATGACTCCACATCACATATTCTGTATTTTGATCCCCATGTCAATTGCAACACTTGATATTGAATCTCCTCTGGCTGGCCGATTCGCGTAGCTCAGTCGTAGAGCTGTGTTCACTCTTTAGATCCAGGGGCCGCAAGTTCCTGTGAGGAATCTTGATAGAAGCGGTTTGTTCCATGGATCGTTTAGTAGGTCAAGTTAACGTAGCCTTCTTAGGACCCTTCTAAACCTCAGTTGCGCAACTGTTACACGATGGCCGAGCGGTCTAATGATGAGGATCTGCATGCGTTCATTACTCAGTCAGTTTCCGCAGGCGTGAGTTCGAATCCCAGTTATGACAACGTGTATTTTTCCTTGCTCAACAAATCCCATTTTATGTCTTTTGATGGAAAGAGACCAATTCAATACTTTAAAGTTTTCTTTTCTTGTGATTTTGTTAAACATCCAGGCATTTTTTTTCTAAAAATACGGCCAATTTTTTCTGAAGGTTTATTGTTTCATTTTATATACACAACTCTTTTGTCTTGTGACTAGAGCATGGAAACCCAAGTTTGGGATTTCTTTATTTTTGTTTTCCAACATCCACAACGTTAAAGTGACGTAGGTTAAAACAGTTGAATATTACCGTGAATTTGCAGGCCTGCAGGTCGATTGTAGCTTTCATGAATAAGCAATGGTTCAAACAAACAAACAAACAAACAATTCCCCGAGGGTCCTAGATTCAGCACGACCGCGTGTGACTCCCAGTCGGCTGAAATGGATGGGCGGGCAAAGGCATTAAAATAGATTGGTGGTCAGGATCTTTCTAATGAGCAAGATTATATTACCAGATATATGTTTATATCTATAAATGTAAATCACATATACATGTTCCGTAAAATAACAAATATATCTATGTGTAAGTCACCACACATATATGTGTGCCGTAGAAAACAGATACATATGTGACTCCACTCATACACATGCGTGCCGTCAAAGACCGATATATATATATATGATTCACCACGCACATATATGAGTGATTCACCACGCACATATATGAGTGCCGTCGAAACCAATTTTACAGCAGACATTTGAGCTTAGTGGAGCACACGTATATCTGTTTTCTACAGCACACATATGTGTTGTAAATTACACATATATATCCGTTTTGGACGCAGACATGTGCGTGGTGAAGCACATATATATCTGTTTCCCATGGCAGACATATATGTGCTGCACCCGTCACACATATATCTGCGTGCAAAACAGATATATATGTGCTTCACCACGCACATATGTCTGTATTTTGCAGCACAGATATATGTGACGCCGCATCACATATATCTGTGTGTTGTAGCACAAATATATGCAAACAATACCTAGTAAAGCCTAGTAAAGGCTAGCGGGAGCGAGTTGAATAGTCCCACGAACTTGCAGGCCTCAGGCCGATATCAGCTTTCATGAATAAACAATGGTTCAAACAAACAAACAAACACACAAACAATTCCCCGCTGGTCCTAGATTCAGTGCGACCGCGTGCGTCTCTACTCTCCAAGCAGAGGTTAGGTTCCGGTTGTTTTTTTAGCGTTTTTTTAGTCGTTTTTATCGGGCTTTTTATTTTGTATTTTATCTTGTGTTGTCATACCCTAACAATACAAGATACAATACAAAATAGAAAGCCCGATAAAAAACGACTATAAAACGTTTAAAAAAAAACAGCCAGAGCCTTACCTTTGCTTGGAGAGGAGTGGGACTCCCAATCGGCTGAAATTGATGGGCGAGCCAGAGCATTAAAAAACAGACTGGTGGTATCATATTATCAGATAAATATGTGTAAATCACATATACATGTTCCAAAAATAACAGATATATATATATGACTGTCCACAAATATATGTGTGCTGTAAAGAACAGATATATAAGTGACTCTATACCCACATATGTGTGCCGTCAAAGACAAATATATATCTGATTCACCACACACATATATGTGTGCCGTCGAAGACAGACATATGTGCTTAGTGGAGCACATATATATCTGTTTTCAAGGGCACACATATATGCGTGGTGAATTACACATATATATCCGTTTTGCACGCATACATATGTGTGTGCTGAAGCACATATATATCTGTGTCCTGTGGCAGATATATATGTGCTGCACCAGTCACACATATATCTGCGTTCAAAACATATATATATGTGCTTCACCACGCACATATGTCTATGTTTTGTAGCACAGATATATGTGACGCCGCATAACATATATCTGTGTGTTGTAGCACAGATATATGCAAACGATCAATATTACTAGCAGTTTGGCCACAACGTAACTGAAGGCCAGGCTGCGTCGAAAAACGGATGTTTCCAGAGAATTGGATTTTTATTTAAAATGTTCCCATTACGTTAATCGAAGATTTAAGAATACAGGAGATTGTTTTTATTTAGACCACAACTGCTTTAGCGAGCCACCTGTTTTTCTTCTTTAGCTCCAGACATATAGAATTGAATATCTTTTTAAAAATGACGTGAGGAAATAAATCCTCTTGCCGGCCGACCCCACTAGCGTACTATTGACTCTATTTGTCCAATTTCTACTACTAGACTGCCGATCACCAATCCGGGGAGCCTAGTAAAGGCTAGCAGGAGCGAGTTGAATATTCCCGCGAACTTGCAGGCCTGTAGGCCGATGCGAGCTTTCATGAATAATCAATGGTTCAAACAATCAAACAAAAAAACAATTCCCCCCTTGGTCCTAGATTCAGCGCGAGCGTCTGTACTCTCCAAGCAGAGGTTAGGCTCAGGCTGTTTTTTAGCATTTTAAAAAAAAGTTTTTATCGGGCTTTCTATTTGGTATTGTATCTTGTGTTGTCATACCCTAACAATACAAGATACAATACAAAATAGAGAGCCTGATAAAAAACTACCAAAAAACGTTAAAAAAACAGCCGGAGCCTATAAACATATGCTTCGAGAGTAGTGCGACTTACAGTCGGCTGAAATGGATGGGCGAGCCAGAGCATTAAAAAAACAGATTGGTGGTAGTATATTATCAGATATATACGTGTAAATCAAATGTACATGTTCCAGAAATAACATATATATATATATATATGATTTTCCACAAATATATGTGTGCTGCAAAGAACATATATATGTGTGACTGTATACACACATATGTGTGCCGTCAAACTTGGTCAAAGACAAATATGTATGCAATTCACCACACATACATATGTGTGCCGTCGAAGACAGACATGTGTGCTTAGTGGAGCACATATATATCTGTTTTCAACGACACACATATATGTGTGGTGAATTACACATATATATCTGTTTTGCACGCAGACATATGTGTGTGCGGAAGCACATATATATCTGTGTCCTGTGGCAGACATATATGTGCTGCACCAGTCACACATATATCTGCGTGCAAAACATATATATATATATGTGCTTCACCACGCACATATGTCTATGTTTTGTAGCACAGATATATGAATGAATGACTGAATTAATTAATTAATGAATAAATGAATGAATGAATGAATGAACTTTATTGCACGACATTTGTACATGGTACAATTGTAAGGCAGAGGTGATAAGTCAATCAATACAATGACTCGTCTAATGTCTATAACTACATACATGTATAGTACAGGAATGTGAACATAAATGTGACGCCGCATCACATATATCTGTGTTGTAGCGCAGATATAATATATGCAAACGGCACCTTAGTAAACGCTAGCAGGAGCAAGTTAAATATTCCCGTGAACCTGCAGACCTGCAGGCCGATTTGAGCTTTCATGAATAAACAATGATTCAAACAAACAAACAAACAAACAAACAAACACACAAATAATTCCCCGTGGGTCCTAGATTCAGCGCGACCGCGTGCGTCTCTACTCTCCAAGCAGAGGTTAGGCTCCGGCTGTTTTTTACCGTTTTTTAGTCGTTTTTATCGGGCATTTTATTTTGTATTGTATCTTGTGTTGTCAAACCCTCTCAATACACGATACAATACAAAATAGAAAGCCCGATGAAAAACGACTAAAAAACGTTAAAAAAATCAGCCTGAGCCTAACCTCTGCTTGGAGAGTAGTGCGACTCCCAATCGGCTGAAATGGATGGGCGAGCCAGAGCATTAAAAAAACAGAATGGTGGTAGTATATTATCAGATATATATGTGTAATTCACATTTACATGTCCCGATAATAACAGATATATATATGTATGATTTTCAACACATATATATGTGCTGTAAAGAACAGTATATATATGTGACTCCATACACACATATGTGTGCCGTCAAAGACAAATATATATCTGATTCACCACACACATATCTGTGTGCCGTCGAAGACAGACATATGTTCTTAGTGGAGCACATATATATCTGTTTTCAACGACACACATATATGTGTGGTGAATTACACATATATATCCGTTTTGCACGCAGACATGTGTGTGCGGAAGCACATATATATCTGTGTCCTGTGTCAGACATATATGTGCTGCACCAGTCACACATATATCTGCGTGCAAAACATATATATATGTGCTTCACCACGCACATATGTCTATGTTTTGTAGCACAGATATATGTGACGCCGCATCACATATATCTGTGTGTTGTAGCTCAGATATATGTAAACGATAAATATTACTAGCAGTTTGGCCAAACAGAGGAGGTCATAAGAGGTCACCACGTAACTGATAGCCAGGCTGAGGCGAATAACGGATGTTGCCAGAGGATTGGGTTTTGATTTAAAAGTTTCCAATTACGTTAATGAAAGATTTAAGAATACAGGAGATTGTTTTCTATTTAGACCGCAACTGCTTTAGCGAGCCACCTGTTTTTCTTCCTCAGCTCCAGACATGTAGAATTGAATATCGTTTAGGAAATGACGTGAGGATATAAATCCTCTTGCCGGC
>NC_049989.1:6484716-6485437 GCF_000003815.2 Branchiostoma floridae | reverse complement strand
CGATCACCAATCCGGGGATCCTTAGTAAAGGCTAACATGGGCGAGTTGAATATTCCCGCGAACTTGCAGGCCAGCAGACCGATTTGAGCTTTCATGAATAAACAATGGTTCAAACAATCAAACAAAGAACTCCTCCGTGGGTCCTAGATTCAGTGCGACCGCGTGCTTCTGTACTCTCTAAGCAGAGGTTAGGCTCAGGCTGTTTTTTTTAGCGTTTTTTAGTCGTTTTTATCGGGGGCTTTCTATTTTGTATTGTGTCTTGTGTTGTCAAACCCTAACAATACAAAATACAGTACACAATAGAAAGCCCGATAAAAAACGACTTAAAAACGTTAACAAAACAGCCTGAGCCTAACCTCTCGGCTGAAATGGATGGGCGAGCCAGAGCATCAAAAAAAAAAGATTGGTGGTAGTATATTATCAGATATATACGTGTAAATCACATATACATGTCCCGAAAATAAAAGATATACATATGATTTTCCACACATGTATATGTGCTGTAAAGAACAGATACATATATGACTCTATACACACGAATGTGTGCCGTCAAAGACAGATATATGTGGTTAGTGGAGCACATATATATCTATTCTCAACGGCACACATATATGTGTGGTGAATTACACATATATATCCGTTTTGCATGCAGACATATGTGTGCGGAAGCACATATATATCTGTGTCCTGTGGCAGACATATATGTGCTGCATCAGTCACA
>NC_049989.1:6479926-6484616 GCF_000003815.2 Branchiostoma floridae | reverse complement strand
ATAGACATATGTGCGTGGTGAAGCACATATATATATCGTTTTGCACGCAGACATATGTGTGACTGGTGCAGCACATATATGTCTGCCACAGGACACAGATATATATGTGCTTCCGCACACACATATGTCTGCGTGCAGAACAGATATATATTTTTGTAATTCACCACACATAATTTTTGTAATTCACCACACATATATGTGCGCCGTTGAAAACAGATATATATGTGCTCCACTAAGCACATATGTCTGTCTTCGACGGCACACATATATGTGTGTGGTGAATCACATATATATCTGTCTTTGACGGCACACATATGTGTGTATAGAGTCACATATATATCTGTTTTTTGCAGCACACATTAATGTTTGGAAAATCATATATATATCTATCTGTTATTTTTGGAACATGTTTAGGTGATTTCAAATATATATCTGATAATATACTACCACCGATCTGTTTTTTAATGGTCTGGCTCGCCCATCCATTATAGCCGATTGCGAGTCGCACTACTCTCCAAGCAGAGGTTAGGCTCCGCTGTTTTTTTAACGCTTTTCAGTCGTTTTTTATCGGACTCTCTATTTTGTATTGTATCTTGTATTGTTAGGGTTTGACAACACAAGATACAATACAAAATAGAAAGCCCGATTAAAACTATTTAAAAAAAGCTAAAAAAAAACAGCCGGAGCCTAACCTCTGCTTGGAGAGTAGAGACGCACGCGGTCGCGCTAAATCTAGGACCACACGGGGGAATTGCTTGTTTTTTTGTTTGTTTGTTTGAATCATTGTTTATTCACGAAAGCTCAAATCGGCCTGCAGGCCTGCAAGTTCACGGGAATATTCAACTTGCTTCTGCTAGCCTTTACTAAGCTGTCGTTTCCATATATTATATCTGTGCTACAACACACAGATATATGTGATGCGGCGTCACATATATCTGTGCTACAAAACATAGACATATGTGCGTGGTGAAGCACATGTATATCTGTTTTGCACCCAGATATATGTGTGACTGGTGCAGCACATATATGTCTGCCACAGGACACAGATATATATGTGCTTCCGCACACATATATGTCTGCGTGCAAAACAGATATATATGTGTAATTCACCACACATATATGTGTGCCGTTGAAAACAGATATATATGTGCTCCACTAAGCACATATGTCCGTCTTCGACGGCACACATATATGTGTGTGGTGAATCACATATATATCTGTCTTTGGCGGCACACATATGTGTGTATAGAGTCACATATATATATGTTCTTTACAGCACATATATATGTATGGAAAATCATATATATATCTGTTATTTTCGGGACATGTAAATGTGAATTACACATATATATCTGATAATATACTACCACCAATCTTTTTTTTAATGCTCTTGCTAATGATCCATTTCAGCCGACTGGGAGTCGCACTACTCTCCAAGCAGAGGTTAGGCTCTGGCTGTTTTTTTTTAAACGTTTTTTGGTCGTTTTTTATCGGGCTTTCTATTGTGTATTGTATCTTTTATTGTTAGGGTTTGACAACACAAGATAAAATATACAAAATAGAAAGCCCGATAAAAACGATTAAGAAAACGCTACAGACAGCCGAGCCTAACCTCTGCTTGGAGAATAGAGACGCACGCGGTCGCGCTAAATCTTGGACCCACGGGGAATTCTTTGTATCTGTGCTACAACACACAGACATATGTGATGCGGCGTCACATATATCTGTGCTACAAAACTCAGACATATGTGCGTGGTGAAGCACATATATATATGTTTTGCACGCAGATATATGTGTGACTGGTGCAGCACATATATGTCTGCCACAGATATATATGTGCTTCAGCACACACATATGTATGCGTGCAAAACGGATATACGAGGGGTGATCAAGAAGTTCTCGGCCTCACCAAGAAATAATAAGCACACCTCAAATTTTATGGCACAACTTCATAGTATAGAGCCTTTTATCCATATCCTTCAAATTTCAAATCAATGCAGTCATTACTTTACAGGCATTCGTTTGGTCCCAATCAGAGGGAAAGTGCTCCTTTAGAAAAAATTGGCCTTATTTTTAGAAAAAAATGCCTGGATGTTTAACAAAATCACAAGAAAAGAAAACCTTAAAGTATTGAATTGGTCTCTTCCAAATCCAAGAAAGAAACTTTAAAGTATTGAATTGGTCTCTTTCTATCAAAAGACATAAAATGGGATTTGTTGAGCAAAGAAAAAAACACGTTGTCACAACTGGGATTCGAACTCACATCTGCGGAAACTGACTGCGTGTTGAACGCATGCAGAACTTTACCATTAGACCGCTCGGCCATCGTGTAACAGTTGCGCAAGTGAGGTTTAGAAGGGTCCTAAGAACGCCGGTTAACTTGACCTACTAAACGATCCATGGAACAAACCGCTTCTATCAAGATTCCTCACAGGAACTTGCGGCCCCTGGATCTAAAGAGTGAAGACAGCTCTACGACTGAGCTACGCGAATCGGCCAGCCAGAGGAGATTCAATATCAAGTGTTGCCATTGACATGGGGATCAAAATACAGAATATGTGATGTGGAGTCATATATATGTTGCTCCAAACACAGATATATGTGTGATGTGGCGTCACATATATCTGTGCTCCAAACACATATATATGTGTGATGTGGCGTCACATATATATGTGCCCCAAACACAGATATATATGTGATGCGGCGTCACATATATGTGTGCTCCAAACACAGATATATGTGTGATGCGGCGCCACATATATATGTGCTACAAACACAGATATATGTGTGATGCGGCGCCACATATATATGTGCTACAAACACAGATATATGTGTGGTTCGGTGTCACACATGTATGTCACAGTAGAGATTGCGATTCAGAACAATCGCCGACTGTCCTAGGAGAGATCGCGATCGGAGTTTGTCCTGGCTAGGACAAACTGCGCATGCGATCGGGATCTGTCCCAGGACAATTTGCGATTCTGTTAGTACAGATTGCAATATTAATCGGGATTTGCCCTAGGACAAACTCCGATACAAACTCAAATGATGCTAAGTTAAAAGAAACAGCAATACTTTGATAAACCATGATTACTGAAGGATACCAGACTTGTGTCTGTACTGAATTTCTGTGGAATTGTAAGTAATATCTTGAAACTGTGATTGATATTTGGGCATCTGTTTGATGCCTTTACAGTTGTAATTGTTCTTCCAAATTTGTGAAATGATTCAGTATATGTTTACTGACTATTGAAATGTACTAAATCGTTGTGAAACTGTAATATCTTGACACCTTAAAATTTGCATTCTGACACATTGTTTGATCACCTTTTGTCATCTTTCACATATCATTGGATGTTTGCCACTACAGTACTTTATCAGAAATTATATTATCAGAAAACATACTCGCATGTAATTTATCCGTTACAAATTACAAACTAATTCACCTAGAACAGTTAGTAATTCTGAATGCAGGTATGCTTAACACTGGTTGCAATGTTAGTTGTGCAGTGATTCATTACATTTTTATCTAATCAGAATTTCTCCTAGTAGAATTGGAGATTGTCCTACTAGAATCGCTGTAAACTTTTGTCTTATGACAGATCCCGATCGCAGTCTGTTTCCTTTATCTTCATCATTTGAGTTTGGATCGGAGTTTCTCCTAGGTCAGATCCCGATTGCAATCTGTACTAATAGAATCACCGATTGTCCTAGGACAGATCCCAGTCGCAGTTTGTCCTAGCCAGGACAAACTGCGATCGCGATCTCGGCTCCTAGGACAATCGGTGATTATTCTGAATCGCAATCTCTACTGTGACATATGTGACGCCGCATCACACATGTATCTGCGTTTGGAGCACATACATATGTGCCGCCACATCACACATATATCTGTGGCTGTAGCACATATGTATGTGACGCTCACATCACACATATATCTGTGTTTGTAGCACAGACATATGTGACGCCGCATCACACATATATCTGTGTTTGCAGCACATATATATGTGACGCCGCATCACACATATATCTGTGTTTTGTAGCACAGATATATGTAAGCCGAAATAACTCCTCTGGACGACCGAATCTTCTTCCGTGCTATTGACTATAGATCTATTTGCAATTTTTTTTTTCACATTTCTTTAAAGAGGATGAGACGGAAAGCAGACCCTGCTTATCGAGGTCTTGTCCTCATGAACATAGACAAAATAAAGACACACATACAGGACTACAAAACGCTAAATAACAAAGGCAAGAGATAATGATAACGACATGAAATAAAACAACAAGGAATCAAATAACAAAGTGACGTGTAGCTGGCAAACAAACTTAGAAGTAATCAAATAAGGTTATAAATCAACTTAAACAACCTGTCTATTGAACACAAGACATAACTACATGAAAATAAACAAGGAATCAAACAACAGAGTGACATATGGCTGATAAACAAACTTAGAAATAATCAAATAAGGTTCAGCTAAAACGATCTGTCTGTTTGATGAACTTAAATACAACATCAAATAAATGACAGTTCTGAATGGTAGATAGTACTGGGTTTCCCCTGAGTAAGGTTGAACATAAAATATTTTCAGTGGTGTGTCTTGGGTCAAATGGTAAGATACCCTGCATGAACATAGTGGTTAAAGATGAACACATATCAAGTCTTGCATCATTGTATAGAGGACAGTGT
>NC_049989.1:6475298-6479826 GCF_000003815.2 Branchiostoma floridae | reverse complement strand
CTGACCGAAGTTAAGTCTAAGTCTAGTGAGATGGATTGCTGGGTATCTGGGACCATGCGAGAAGTGAAGGTGGGTAGGAGGTCTATAGAAAAAAGACTCCAACTCATTTGCTATTTACCTTCGCCGGTTATACGTTGGGTAGCGTTTGTGTGTGTGTGTGTGTGTGTGTGTGTGTGTGTGTGTGTGTGTGTGTGTGCGCGCGCGTGTGTGCATGGATTATATTAATGTTTGGTATGTGGGTAGGTCTTGATCAGACCTAAACACGATTAGATTTTGGCCCCTCCTAGCGACTTGTTACGGTACTGCAGTGGAACTTCCGAGTAGAATATCTCGAGTTCTGGACATGATTTTTGAGCGTTAGATAGCTCATCGGGTCGAGAAAAAGTGGTGTAGGTTTGGGCCTCCTAGTGGTTTGCTTTGGAAA
The DNA here is from genome assembly GCF_000003815.2 of Branchiostoma floridae. Classification (NCBI taxonomy): domain Eukaryota; kingdom Metazoa; phylum Chordata; class Leptocardii; order Amphioxiformes; family Branchiostomatidae; genus Branchiostoma; species Branchiostoma floridae. The sequence continues at coordinate 6,479,402 of NC_049989.1, read as the reverse complement.
TGCAGGGACTGGTTTAATGTCAGACTTTAAAAGGGAATAACTCAAGAAATGTTTGACGGATCGTCATGGTTATTTTTGGTATGTAGGTAGCTTACATGATGCTTCACATACGTCAATATCAATTATGGAAATCGGAATCTGATTTGTATATTCAATTAGGAAATTGTCTAAACGCGCTCTGTTCTACCATAGAACTATTGCAACATGTGACATCTGTAAATGAGGAAGAGAAGAATGTTGAAAGATAGATAATATGCAAATAAGGACATAATTTGCATTATTTGCATAAAATGCTATAATCCCATTGTGGTAAATGACAAGAATTTCTTACTTATGGCATTTGTAAGTGTACAGGTGATCATCATTGGACATTGATTATGCAGATGAGGACATCATTTGCATAGCCTATCAGGAAATGCGATTAAAGCCTTCTTTCTGAACATAGATTGTGTATGTCTTTTACTTTGGTTGGAGGAGATGATCGGCTAATAGAAATTATGCAAATGAAGACCATATTCCCATGATTAATGACAAACAATTAATACACAAGTGTTAAAAAGGTTAAATCATTTTGGCGAAGACAGATACATATGTGATTCATCACACACATATATGTGTGCCTTCAAAAACCAATTTTACGGCAGACATATGGGCTTAGTGGAGCACATATATATCTGTTTTCTACGGCACACATGTATGTGTGGTGAATCATTCATGTATATCCGTTTTCACGCCATATATATGTGTGTGCTGAAGCACATATATATCCGTTTTGCACGCAGACATATGTGTGACTGATGCAGCACATATATGTCTGCCACAGGACACAGATATATATGTGCTTCCGCACACATATGTCTGCGTCCAAAACGTTTATATATGTGTAATTCACCACACATATATGTGTGCCGTTGAAAATAGATATATATGTGCTCCACTAACCACATGAGTCTGTCTTCGACGGCACACATATATGTGTGTGGTGAATCACATATATATCTGTCTTTGACGGCACACATTCGTGTGTATAGAGTCATATATATATCTGTTCTTTACAGCACATATATATGTGTGGAAAATCATATGTATATCTTTTATTTTCGGGACATGTATATGTGATTTACACGTATATATCTGATAATATACTACCACCAATCTTTTTTTTTTATGCTCTGGCTCGCCCATCCATTTCAGCCGATTGGGAGTCGCACTACTCTCCAAGCAGAGGTTAGGCTCCGGCTGTTTTTTTAACGTTTTTAAGTCGTTTTTTATCGGGCTTTCTATTGTGTACTGTATTTTGTATTGTTAGGGTTTGACAACGCAAGACACAATACAAAATAGAAAGCCCCCGATAAAAACGACTAAAAAACGCTAAAAAAAACAACCTAAGCCTAACCTCTGCTTGGAGAGTACAGAAGCACGCGGTCGCGCTGAATCTAGGACCCACGGAGGAGTTCTTTGTTTGATTGTTTGAACCATTGTTTATTCATGAAAGCTCACATCGGCCTGCAGGCCTGCAAGTTCGCGGGAATATTCAACTCGCTTCTGCTAGCCTTTACTAGGGCTCCCCGGATTGGTGATCGGTAGTCTAATAGTAGAAATTGGACAAATATAGTCAATAGTACGCTAGAGGAGTCGTCCGGCAAGAGGATTTATATCCTCACGTCATTTTTTAAAAGATATTCAATTCTACATGTCAGGAGCTGAAGAAGAAAAACAGGTGGCTCGCTAAAGCAGTTGCTGTCTAAATAAAAACATCTCCTATATTCTTAAATCTTTCATAAACGTAATGGGAAACTTTTAAATCAAAACCCAATCCTCTGGCAACATCCGTTTTTCGCCTCAGCCTGGCTTTCAGTTACATGGTGACCTCTTATGACCTCCTCTGTTTGGCCAAACTGCTAGTAATATTTATCGTTTACATATATCTGAGCTACAACACACAGATATATGTGATGCGGCGTCACATATATCTGTGCTACAAAACATAGACATATGTGCGTGGTGAAGCACATATATATCTGTTTTGCACGCAGATATATGTGTGACTGGTGCAGCACATATATGTCTGCCACAGGACACAGATATATATGTGCTTCAGCACACACATATGTGTGCCGTCAAAGACAGATATATATGTGTAATTCACCACACATATATGTGTGCCGTTGAAAACAGATATATATGTGCTGCACTACGCACACATGTCTGTCTTCGACGGCAAACATATATGTGTGTGGTGAATTACATACATATTTGTCTTTGACCAAGTTTGACGGCACACATATGTGTGTATAGAATCACATATATATATGTTCTTTGCAGCACACATATATTTGTGGAAAATCATATATATATATGTTATTTCTGGAACATGTATATGTGATTTACACGTATATATCTGAAAATATACTACCACCAATGTGTTTTTTTAATGCTTTGGCTCGCACATCCATTTCAGCCGACTGTAAGTCGCACTACTCTCGAAGCATATGTTTATAGGCTCCGGCTGTTTTTTTAACGTTTTTGGTAGTTTTTTTATCAGGCTCTCTATTTTGTATTGTATCTTTTATTGTTAGGGTTTGACAACACAAGATACAATACCAAATAGAAAGCCCGATAAAAACTTTTTAAAAAACGCTAAAAACAGCCTGAGCCTAACCTCTGCTTGGAGAGTACAGACGCTCGCGCTGAATCTAGGACCAAGGGGGGAATTGTTTTTTTGTTTGATTGTTTGAACCATTGATTATTCATGAAAGCTCGCATCGGCCTACAGGCCTGCAAGTTCGCGGGAATATTCAACTCGCTCCTGCTAGCCTTTACTAGGCTCCCCGGATTGGTGATCGGCAGTCTAGTAGTAGAAATTGGACAAATAGAGTCAATAGTACGCTAGTGGGGTCGGCCGGCCAGAGGATTTATTTCCTCACGTCATTTTTAAAAAGAGATTAAATTCTACATGTCTGGAGCTAAAGAAGAAAAACAGGTGGCTCGCTAAAGCAGTTGCGGTCTAAATAAAAACAAACTCCTGTATTCTTAAATCTTCGATTAACGTAATGGGAACATTTTAAATAAAAATCCAATTCTCTGGAAACATCTGTTTTTCGCCGCAGCCTGGCCTTCAGTTACGTTGTGGCCAAACTGCTAGTAATATTGATCGTTTACATATATCTACCCGAAGGGCGGTTATACCGGCTATATAGATACAGATACAGATACAGAAGTCATCTGTGCTACAACACACAGATATATGTTATGCGGCGTCACATATATCTGTGCTACAAAACATAGACATATGTGCGTGGTGAAGCACATATATATCTGTTTTGAACGCAGATATATGTGTGACTGGTGCAGCACATATATGTCTGCCACAGGACACAGATATATATGTGCTTCAGCACACACATATGTATGCGTGCAAAACGGATATATATGTGTAATTCACCACACATATATGTGTGCCCTTGAAAACAGATATATATGTGCTCCACTAAACACATATGTCTGTCTTCGACGGCAAACATATATGTGTGTGGTGAATCAGATATATATTTGTCTTTGGCGGCACACATATGTGGGTATAGAGTCACTTGTATATCTTTTCTTTACAGCACACATATATTTGTGGAAAGTCACATATATATATTTGTTATTTTACGGAACATGTATATGTGATTTACATTTATAGATTTAAACATATATCTGGTAATATAATCTTGCTCATTAGAAAGATCCTGACCACCAATCTATTTTAATGCTTTTGCCCGCCCATCCATTTCAGCCGACTTGGAGTCACACGCGGTCGCGCTGAATCTAGGGCCCGCTGGGAATTGTTTGTTTGTTTGAACCATTGCTTATATATGAAAGCTACAATCGACCTGCAGGCCCGCAAATTCACGGGAATATTCAACTGTTTTAGCCTACGTCACTTTAACGTTGTGGATGTTTGAAAATAAAAATAAAGAAATCCCAAACCTGGGTTTCCATGCTCTAGTCACAAGACAAAAGAGTTGTGTATATAAAATGAAAAAATTGGCCGTATTTTTAGAAAAAATGCCTGGATGTTCAACAAAATTACAAGAAAAGAAAACTTAAAGTATGAAT
>NC_049989.1:6473889-6475198 GCF_000003815.2 Branchiostoma floridae | reverse complement strand
TCAAAGACATAAAATGGGATTTGTTGAGCAAAGAAAAAAACACGTTGTCATAACTGGGATTCGAACTCACACCTGCGGAAACTGATTGCGTGTTGAACGCATGCAGAACTTTACCATTAGACCGCTCGGCCATCGTATAACAGTTGCGCAACCGTGGTTTAGAGGGGTCCTAAGAAGGCTACATTAACTTGACCTACTAAACGATCCGTGGAACAAACCGCTTCTATCAAGATACCTCACAGGAACTTGCGGCCCCTGGATCTAAAGAGTGAAGACAGCTCTACGACTGAGCTACGCGAATCGGCCAGCCAGAGGAGATTCAATATCAAGTGTTGCCATTGACATGGGGATCAAAATACAGAATATGTGATGTGGAGTCATATATATGTTGCTCCAAACACAGATATATGTGTGATGTGGCGTCACATATATCTGTGCTCCAAACACAGATATATGTGTGATGTGGCGTCACATACATATGTGTTTGTAGCACATCATATATGTGACGCCGCAGCACACATATATCTGTGTTCGTAGCAGATATATATGTGACGCCACATCACACATATATCTGTGCTTGTAGCATAAGAGGTCACCACGTAACTGATGGCCAGGCTGTGGCGAAAAACGGATGTTTCCAGAGGATTGGATTTTGATTTAAAAGTTTCCCATTACGTTAATCGAAGATTTGAAAATACAGGAGGGTTTTTTTGACACCGCAACTGCTTCAGCGAGCCACCTGTTTTTCTTCTTCAGCTCCAGACATGTAGAATTTAATCTCTTTTTAAAAATGACGTGAAGAAATAATTCAAGTTTTCCGACGGCTGAGCAGACAAGTCACGTCTCCCCCTACCCTGATGTTTATCCCTGTGACCCCATTTACCCTCTGACCTTTCCCCCATCTCCCATGTAGGTCATTCGTGGCTTCTCCATCACTGAGTACGGTCATATTCGTGACGGTGAGCTCACTACCCTAACGGTGTGTGTACTTGTCTGTGAAATAGTCGGAAAACATAGTTCTCTTCGGAGCTTGCGAAGAAGAGAAGTCCTCTGGCCGGCCGACTCCTCTAGCGTACTATTGACTCTATTTGTCCCATTTCTACTTTTAGACTACCGATCACCAATCCGGCGAGCCTAGTAAAGGCTAACAGGAGCGATTTGAATATTCCCGCGAACTTGCAGGCCTGTAGGCCGATGTGAGCTTTCATGACTAAAAAATGGTTCAAACAAACAAACAAAGACACAAACAATTCCCCCGTGTGGTCCTAGATTTAGCGCGACCCGTGCGTCTCTACTCTCCAAGCAGAGG
>NC_049989.1:6470688-6471835 GCF_000003815.2 Branchiostoma floridae | reverse complement strand
CCCATGTAGGTCATTCGTGGCTTCTCCATCACTGAGTACGGTCATATTCGTGACGGTGAGCTCACTACCCTAACGGTGTGTGTACTTGTCTGTGAAATAGTCGGAAAACATAGTTCTCTTCGGAGCTTGCGAAGAAGAGTATGTTTTGTAGCACAGATATACTCTAGCGTACTATTGACTCTATTTGTCCCATTTCTACTTTTAGACTACCGATCACCAATCCGGCGAGCCTAGTAAAGGCTAACAGGAGCGATTTGAATATTCCCGCGAACTTGCAGGCCTGTAGGCCGATGTGAGCTTTCATGACTAAAAAATGGTTCAAACAAACAAACAAACACACAAACAATTCCCCCGTGTGGTCCTAGATTTAGCGCGACCCCGTGCGTCTCTACTCTCCAAGCAGAGGTTAGGCTCCGGCTGTTTTTTTTAGTTTTTTTTAAATAGTTTGCATCGGGCTTTCTATTTTGTATTGTATCTTGTGTTGTCAAACCCTAGCAATAAAAGATACAATACAAAATAGAGAGTCCGATAAAAACGACTAAAAAACGTTAAAAAAGTAGCCGGAGCCTAACCTCTGCTTGGAGATTAGTGCGACTCCCAATCGGCTGAAATGGATGGGCGAGCCAGAGCATTAAAGAACAGATTTGTGGTACTATATTATCAGATATATATTTGAAATCACATAAACATGTTCCAAAAATAACAGATTTTTATATATATATGATTTTCTACACATATATGTGTGCTGCAAAGAACAGATATATGTGTTACGCCAAAAATAGTTACTCAATATAATATGGTTTTGAAACGGTCAGACGTTTCGGATAGAATCCACTATCCTTCGTCAGTGACACAGAAGAGATCTGGAAGAAACAGGTCTTTTATACTCTAACTATTAATGAAGACAATTTCAGATGTCCAATAGGAAAGGTTGTAAGACAATTCAGACTGAAGACAGTTTGGATTCCAAAGAAAACAAAGCTAAGCCAAAGTCAAGCTGAAGACAATTTGGATTTCAAAGGATAGCAAGGCTAAGACACAGTTAATGCAAATGAGTCAATTAGCTCCTGTTGTTCTAGTTACAGGAGTTAAAAGATATATGTGTTACTTTATACACACATATGTGTGCCGTCAAAGACAGACATAT
>NC_049989.1:6467800-6469977 GCF_000003815.2 Branchiostoma floridae | reverse complement strand
TGTGCCGTTGAAAACAGATATATATGTGCTCCACTAAGCCAATATATCTGTCTTCGACGGCACACAGATATGTGTGTGGTTAATTACACATATATTTTTGCTTTTGACGGCACACATAATGTGTATAGAGTCACATATATATTTGTTCTTTGTATCGCACATATATGTGTGGAAAATCATATGTATCTGTTATTTTTGGAACATGTATATGTGAATTACACATATATATCTGATGATATACTACCACCAATCTGTATTTAATGCTCTGGCTCGTCCATCCATATCAGCCGATTGGGAGTCGCACTACTCTCCAAGTAGAGGTTAGGCTACGACTGTTTTTTAACGTTTTTTAGTCGTTTTTTAATCTGACTCTCTATTTTGTATTGTATCTTGTATTGCTAGGGTTTGACAACAAGATACAATACAAAATCGAAAGCCCGATAAAAACTATTTTTAAAAAAGCTAAAAAAAACAACCCGCCGGAGCCTATTGGTTTTTGAAGGCACACATATATATGTGTGTGATGAATCACATATGTATCTGTCTTCGCCAAAATGATTTAACCTTTTTAACACTTGTGTATTAATTGTTTGTCATTAATCATGGGAATATGGTCCTCATTTGCATAATTTCTATTAGCCGATCATCTCCTCCAACCAAAGTAAAAGGCATACACAATCTATGTTCAGAAAGAAGGCTTTAATCGCATTTCCTGATAGTTTATGCAAATGTTGTCCTCATCTGCATAATCTATGTCCAATGATGTTCACCTGTACACTTGCAAATGCCATAAGTAAGAAATTCTTGTTATTTACCACAATGGGATTATAGCATTTTATGCAAATAATGCAAATTATGTCCTTATTTGCATATTATCTATCTTTCAACATTCTTCTCTTCCTCATTTACAGATGTCACATGTTGCAATAGTTCTATGGTAGAACAGAGCGCGTTTAGACAATTTCCTAATTGAATATACAAATCAGATTCCGATTTCCATAATTGATATTGAAGTATATGAAGCATCATGTAAGCTACCTACATACCAAAAAAAAACATGACGATCCGTCAAACATTTCTTGAGTTATTCCCTTTTAAAGTCTGACATTAAACCAGTCCATGCATTTCCAAAGCAAACCACTAGGAGGCCCAAACCTACACCACTTTTTCTCGACCCGATGAGCTATCTAACGCTCAAAAATCATGTCCAGAACTCGAGATATTCTACTCGGAAGTTCCACTGCAGTACCGTAACAAGTCGCTAGGAGGGGCCAAAATCTAATCTAATCGTGTTTAGGTCTGATCAAGACCTACCCACATACCAAACATTAATATAATCCATGCACACACACGCGCGCACACACACACACACACACACACACACACACACACACAAACGCTACCCAACGTATAACCGGCGAAGGTAAATAGCAAATGAGTTGGAGTCTTTTTTCTATAGACCTCCTACCCACCTTCACTTCTCGCATGGTCCCAGATACCCAGCAATCCATCTCACTAGACTTAGACTTAACTTCGGTCAGTTGAATTTCCACCTGTTCCAACATAAATGTGCAAATAGTCCTATGTGTAAATGTGGCCACCCTAACGAATCAACTATACATTATTTTCTACACTGTCCTCTATACAATGATGCAAGACTTGATATGTTGTCATCTTTAACCACTATGTTCATGCAGGGTATCTTACCATTTGACCCAAGACACACCACTGAAAATATTTTATGTTCAACCTTACTCAGGGGAAACCCAGTACTATCTACCATTCAAAACTGTCATTTATTTGATGTTGTATTTAAGTTCATCAAACAGACAGATCGTTTTAGCTGAACCTTATTTGATTATTTCTAAGTTTGTTTATCAGCCATATGTCACTCTGTTGTTTGATTCCTTGTTTATTTTCATGTAGTTATGTCTTGTGTTCAATAGACAGGTTGTTTAAGTTGATTTATAACCTTATTTGATTACTTCTAAGTTTGTATGCCAGCTACACGTCACTTTGTTATTTGATTCCTTGTTGTTTTATTTCATGTCGTTATCATTATCTCTTGCCTTTGTTATTTAGCGTTTTGTAGTCCTGTATGTGTGTCTTTATTTCGTCTATGTACATGAGGAGAAGACCTCGATAAGCAGGTTCTGCTTTCCGTCTCATCCTCTATA
>NC_049989.1:6458461-6467210 GCF_000003815.2 Branchiostoma floridae | reverse complement strand
CTGTCTTGAACTAGAACCTACATTGTTCTAGTAGGACAATCTCCAATTCTACTAGGAGAAATTCTGATTAGATAAAAATGTAATGAATCACTGCACAACTAACATTGCAACCAGTGTTAAGCATACCTGCATTCAGAGTTACTAACTGTTCTAGGTGAATTAGTTTGTAATTTGTAACGGATAAATTACATGCGAGTATGTATTCTGATAAAATAATTTCTGATAAAGTACTGTAGTGGCAAACATCCAATGATATGTGAAAGATGACAAAAGGTGATCAAACAATGTGTCAGAATGCAAATTTTAAGGTGTCAAGATATTACAGTTTCACAACGATTTAGTACATTTCAATAGTCAGTAAACATATACTGAATCATTTCACAAATTTTGAAGAAGAATTACAACTGTAAAGGCATCAAACAGATGCCCAAATATCAATCACAGTTTCAAGATATTACTTACAATTCCACACCTAATCAGTACAGACACAAGTCTGGTATCCTTCAGTAGTCATGGTTTATCAAAGTATTGCTGTTTCTTTTAACTTAGCATCATTTGAGTTTGTATCGGAGTTTGTCCTAGGGCAGATCCCGATTGATATTGCAATCTGTACTAACAGAAGCGCAAATTGTCCTGGGACAGATCCCGATCGCATGCGCAGTTTGTCCTAGCCAGGACAAACTCCGATCGCGATCTCTCCTAGGACAATCGGCGATTGTTCTGAATCGCAATCTCTACTGTGACATACATGTGTGACACCGAACCACACATATATCTGTGTTTGTAGCACATATATATGTGGCGCCGCATCACACATATATCTGTGTTTGGAGCACACATATATGTGACGCCGCATCACATATATATCTGTGTTTGGGGCACATATATATGTGACGCCACATCACACATATATCTGTGTTTGGAGCACAGATATATGTGACGCCACATCACACATATATCTGTGTTTGGAGCAACATATATATGACTCCACATCACATATTCTGTATTTTGATCCCCATGTCAATGGCAACACTTGATATTGAATCTCCTCTGGCTGGCCGATTCGCGTAGCTCAGTCGTAGAGCTGTCTTCACTCTTTAGATCCAGGGGCCGCAAGTTCCTGTGAGGAATCTTGATAGAAGCGGTTTGTTCCATGGATCGTTTAGTAGGTCAAGTTAACCGGCGTTCTTAGGACCCTTCTAAACCTCACTTGCGCAACTGTTACACGATGGCCGAGCGGTCTAATGGTAAAGTTCTGCATGCGTTCAACACGCAGTCAGTTTCCGCAGATGTGAGTTCGAATCCCAGTTGTGACAACGTGTTTTTTTCTTTGCTCAACAAATCCCATTTTATGTCTTTTGATAGAAAGAGACCAATTCAATACTTTAAAGTTTTCTTTTCTTGTGATTTTGTTAAACATCCAGGCATTTTTTTCTAAAAATACGGCCAATTTTTTCTAAAGGTTTATTGTTTCATTTTATATACACAACTCTTTTGTCTTGTGACTAGAGCATGGAAACCCAGGTTTGGGATTTCTTTATTTTTATTTTCAAACATCCACAACGTTAAAGTGACGTAGGTTAAAACAGTTGAATATTACCGTCAATATGTGTGGTGAATTACACACATATAAACGTTTTGGACGCAGACATATGTGTGTGCTGAATCACATATATATCTGTTTCCCATGGCAGACATATATGTGCTGCACCAGCCACACATATATCTGCGTGCAAAACAGATATATATGTGCTTCACCACGCACATATGTCTGTGTTTTGTAGCACAGATATATGTGACGCTGCCTCACATATATCTGTGTGTTGTAGCACAGATATTAACCTGGAATCCAGTCTACTGCTGGCTCGGCCTACCGTAGTTAGTGCAGGTTTTGTACGAGGCCAGGGAAGCTCCCAGCCGCCGGGGTAATGGGCCACACCAGGTAGGATTTTCACGCGGTTAGACTTTGCCCGGGGGGGGGGGGGTTAATTACCGGCCAGCAATTACCCCCCATGGGCAAAGTCTAACCGCGTGAGAATCCTACCGGGTGTGAATGATTATCCCGGCGGCGGAGAGCTACTCTGGCCCCGTAGAGAGCCTGCACTAATTACGGTAGGCCGTGCCAGCAGTAGACTGGATTCCAGGTTACACAGATATATGTAAACGATACCTAGTAAAAGCCTAGTAAAGGCAGGAGCGAGTTGAATATTCCCGCGAACTTGCAGGCCTGCAAGCCGATGTGAGCTTTCATGAATAAAAAATGGTTCAAACAAACAAACAAACAAACAAACACACAAATAATTCCCCGTGGGTCCTAGATTCAGCGCAACCGCCTGCGTCTCTACTCTCCAAGCAGAGGTTAGGCTCCGGCTGTTTTTTAGCGTTTTTTAGTCGTTTTTATCGGGCATTTTTTTTGTATTGTATCTTGTGTTGTCAAACCCTAACAATACAAGATACAATACAAAATAGAAAGCCCGATGAAAACGACTAAAAAACGTTAAAAAAACAGCAACTTACCCTCTGATTTGGAACAAACGAATGCCTGTAAAGTAATGACTGCATTGATTTGAAATTTGAAGGATATGGATAAAAGGCTCTATACTATGAAGTTGTGCCATAAAATTTGAGGTGTGCTTATTATTTCTTGGTGAGGCCGAGAACTTCTTGATCACCCCTCGTATATCCGTTTTGCACGCATACATATGTGTGTGCTGAAGCACATATATATCTGTGTCCTGTGGCAGACATATATGTGCTGCACCAGTCACACATATATCTGCGTGCAAAACATATATATATGTGCTTCACCACGCACATATGTCTGAGTTTTGTAGCACAGATATATGTGACGCCGCATCACATATATCTGTGTGTTGTAGCACAGATATGATATATGGAAACGACAGCTTAGTAAAGGCTAGCAGAAGCAAGTTGAATATTCCCGTGAACTTGCAGGCCTGCAGGCCGATTTGAGCTTTAATGAATAAACAATCTTTCAAACAAAGAAAAAAACGTACACACAAGCAATTCCCCCGTGTGGTCCTAGATTTAGCGCGACCGCGTGCGTCTGTACTCTCCAAGCAGAGGTTAGGCTCCGGCTGTTTTTTTAAAGCTTTTTTTAAATAGTTTTAATCGGGCTTTCTATTTTTTATTGTATCTTGTGTTGTCAAACCCTAACAATACAAGATACAATACAAAATAGAGAGTCCGATAAAAAACGACTGAAGGCGTTAAAAAAAACAGCGGAGCCTAACCTCTGCTTGGAGAGTAGTGCGACTCGCAATCGGCTATAATGGATGGGCGAGGTAGGCCATTAAAAAACAGATCGGTGGTAGTATATTATCAGATATATATTTGAAATCACATAAACATGTTCCAAAAATAACAGATAGATATATATATGATTTTCCAAACATAAACGTGTGCTGCAAAAACAGATATATATGTGACTCTATACACACATATGTGTGCCGTGAAAGACAGATATATATGTGATTCACCACACACATATATGTGTGCCGTCGAAGACAGACATATGTGCTTAGTGGAGCACATATATATCTGTTTTCAACGGCACACATATATGTGTGGTGAATTACACATATATATCTGTTCTGCACGAATATGTGTGTGCGGAAGCACATATATATCTGTGTCCTGTGGCAGACATATATGTGCTGCACCAGTCACACATGTCTGCGTGCAAAACATATATATGTCACAGGGGAGATTGGAATCCAGGGGGATTCGGAATCCTCCTAGGGGAGATTGGAATTCCAATCTCCCCTAGGGGAGATCAGAATTCCAATCTCCCCTAGGAGAATCTGGAATCCTCCTAGGGGAGATTGGAATTCCAATCTCCCCTAGGGGAGATTAGAATTCTTTTGGAGTTCTACTGGAATTCCAATCTCTCCTAGGAGAGATTGGAATTCTACCAGGATAATCTTTGAATGTACCATGAGTGGATTCAAAGTTTCAAACAATGCAACAAAGGATTTATAATTATTTCTAAGAATAAATCATCATATCTTATGCTTTATAATTTATATTTAACACTTATCATTTTTGCTGACAATTAAAGGTTAAGAATACTTCTCTATAGTGTACAATAGCACCTTATCCTATACTATAGCTCAGTAAACATCACATTTTCAAGCATTTAGTAATAGAGGAGAATCCAGAATTCTACCAGGACAATCTTTGATGTTACCAATAATCAGAATGGATGAAATTGTTTTGGAAAGTAGACTGAATCATTTGAGTCACTAAATCATAATCATATAATGGTATGCAAATGTCACCAATATATAAATTAGCACATTTGCATATGCCATTATAAGTTAGTGACTCCATACTTTAGAGGTCATTTTCCAATCGACTCCATACTTTAGAGGTCATTTTCCAATCAACTCCATACTTTAGAGGTCATTTTCCAATCAAAGCCTGCAGTTCAAAATTTGGCAAAATTAACAGCTAGTGATCATGAGTACATTTCAACAGTCAGACTTCAGTGTAGTTAACATTGACATAGAATCATTTCGCAACTTTGGAAGAACAATAACAACTGAAAAGTGATCAAAGTGCCAAAATGCCAAAATATCAATCACAGTTTCAAGATGTTACAGTTTCACACCTATTCAGATCAGTACATTTCACTAGTCAGACTTTAGTGTAGTTAACGTTGTAGAAGTGACACAAGTTTGGTATCCTTCAGTATAATTGTAAAAGTGACAATAGTGTAACATCCTTGAGTGTAGTTCTAGGAAAGACACTAAAAAATGTGGTAAGGTTGAATATACTCTTGCCAAAGTGATGCTATATTCTATACGATAGTGTGGTTGCCTTGGTGTAGTGGTAGTGACACCAGTAGTGATGACACAAAAGAAGGAGACGACCAGTATGGTATCTTGATTGTAGAAGTGACACTAGTGAGGTAGCAATCGAAGCAAGTGAATGCAGATCACTTTAGTTAATTAGCGGCCTTGAACAACCTCATGTGACTCAAACCAGAACCCCCCACCAGGGAGCTCAGCCACGTCAGGGCTGCATTCGTCAGGTCATCAGAAAAACTCTACTATAACTTCAATGTGGTTTTCAATGTTGTGAGAACGCGATTAAACTTTACCAATCTCCATCTCATTCAATCCGGTATGCAGTGTGATAGAGCAGATAATTGAGTGGACCTGCATTGAGTAAAGTTGCAGAAGTGACTCTAGTGTGGTAGTCTTCGGTGAAGTTAACATTGTAGAAGTGACACAAGTAGGCTTGAGTTAGAAGGTTTGCATTAATGCTAAATAAAATCAATTGTTTATCAAAACAGGATTGCTGTTTCCTACATCTTAGCATGATTTGAGATTGGATCGGGGTTCCCCTATGGGAAATTAGAATTCCAATCTCACATAGGGGAGATTAGAATTCCGATCTCCCATAGGGGGATCCAGAATCCTCATAGGGGAGATTGGAATTCTGATCTCCCGTAGGGGAGATTGGAATTCCAATCTCCCCTAGGAGGATTCCGAATCCCCCTGGATTCCAATCTCCCCTGTGACATATATATGTGATTCGCCACGCACATATGTCTATGTTTTGTAGCACAGATATATGTGACGCCGCATCACATATATCTGTGTGTTGTAGCACGGATATATGTAAACGATAAATATTACTAGCAGTTTGGCCAAACAAAGGAGGTCATAGGAGGTCACCACGTAACTGAAGCCATCAACGGATTTTGATTTAATTTTCCCATACGTAATCGAAGATTTGAGAATATTAGACCACAACTGCTTTAGCTATCCACCTGTTTTTGTTCTTCAGCTCCAGACATGTAGAATTTAATCTCTTTTTAAAAATGACTTGAGGATATAAATCCTCTTGCCGGCCGACTCCTCTAGCGTACTATTGACTCTATTTGTTTAAATTCTACAACTAGACTACCGATCACCAATCCGGGGAGCCCTAGTAAAGGCTAGCAGGAGCGAGTTGAATATTCCCGCGAACTTGCAGGCCTGCAAGCCGATGTGAGCTTTTATGAATAAACAATGGTTCAAACAAACAAACTAACAAACAAACAAACAAACACACAAACAATTCCCCCGAGGTTAGGCTCCGACTTTTTTTTTAGCTTTTTAAAAAATAGTTTTTATCGGTTTTTCTATTTTGTATTGTATTTTGTTGTCAAACCCTAACAATACAAGATACAATACAAAATAGATAGTCCGATAAAAAATGACCAAAAAACGTTAAAAAAACAGCCGTAGCCTAACCTCTGCTTGGAGAGTAGTACGACTCCCAATCGGCTAAAATGGATGGGCGAGCCAGAGCATTAAAAAAAAAGATTGGCGGTAGTATATTATCAGATATATATGTGTAAATCACATATACATGTTCCAAAAATAACAAATATATATATGACTTTCCACACATATATGCGTGCTGCAAGGAACATATATATATATGTGACTATATACACACATGTGTGTGCCGTCAAAGACAGATATAAATGCGTTTCACCACACACATATATGTGCTTAGTGGAGCACATATATATCTGTTTTCAACGGTACACATATATGTGTGGTGAATCACATATATATATCCGTTTTGCTCGCAGACATGTGTGTGTGCTGAAGCACATATATATCTGTTTCCTATGGCAGACATATATGTGCTGCACCAGTCACACATATATCTGCGTGCAAAACAGATATATATTTGCTTCACCACGCACATATGTCTGTGTAATGTAGCACAGATAGATGCGAACGATACCTAGTAAAGCCTAGTAAAGGCTAGCAGGAGCGAATCAAATATTTCCGCGAACTTGCAGGCCTGCATGCCAATTTGAACTTCATGAATAAACAATGGTTCAAACAAACAAATGAACAAACAAACACACACACAAGCAATCCCGTCGTGTGGTCCTAGATTTAGCGCGACAGCGTGCGCCTCTACTCTCAAGCAGAGGTTAGGCTCCGGCTGTGTGTTTTTTTTTTAGCTTTTTTTTAAATTGCTTTTATCGGGCTTTCTATTTTGTATTGTATCTTGTGTTGTCAAATCCTAACAATACAAGATTCAATACAAAATAGAGAGTCCGATAAAAACGACAAAAAAAACGTCTAAAAACAGCCGGAGCCTAACCTCTGCTTGGAGATAAGTGCGACTCCCAATCGGTTGAGATGCCAGAGCATTAAAGAACAGATTGATGGTAGTATATTATCAGATACATATTTGAAATCACATAAACGTTCCAAAATTAACGGATAGATATAAATATATGATTTTCCACACATGTATGTGTGATACAAAGAACAGATATATGTGTTACTTTATACACACATATGTGTGCCGTCAAAGACAGATATATATGTGATTCACCACACACATATATGTGTGCCGTCGAAGACAGACATATGTGCTAAGTGGAGCACATATATATATCTGATTTCAACGGCACACATATATGTGTGGTGAATGACACATATATATCCGTTTTGCACGCAGACATGTGTGTGTGCGGAAGCACATATATATCTGTGTCCTGTGGCAGACATATATGTGCTGCACCAGTCACTCATATATCTGCGTGCAAAACAAATATATATGTGCTTCACCACGCACATATGTCTATGTTTTGTAGCACAGATATATGTGACGCCGCTTTACATATATCTGTGTGTTGTAGCACAGATGTAATATATGCAAATGACACCTTAGTAAAGGCTAGCAGGAGCAAGTTGAATATTCCCGTGAACTTGCAGGCCGAATTGAGCTTTCATGAATAAACAATTATTCAAACAAACAAACAAACAAAGAAACAAACAAACAAACAAACACACAAGCAATTCCCCCGTGTGGTCCTAGATTTAGCGCGACCGCGTGCGTCTCTACTCTCCAAGCAGAGGTTAGGCTCCGGCTGTGTTTTTTTTAGCTTTTTTTAAATAGTTTTTATCAGGCTTTCTATTTTGTATTGTATGTTGTGTTGTCAAACCCTAACAATACAAGATACAATACAAAATAGAGAGTCCGATAAAAACGACTAAAAAAACGTTTAAAAAAACAGCCGTAGCCTAACCTCTGCTTGGAGATTAGTGCGACTCCCAATCGCCTGAAATGGATGGGCGAGCCAGAGCATTAAATAACAGCTTGGTGGTAGGATATTATCAGATGTATATTTGAAATCACATAAACATATTCCAAAAATAACAGATATACATATATATGATTTTCCACACATATATGTGTGCTGCAAAGAACAGATATATGTGTTACTTTATACACACAAATGTGTGCCGTCAAAGACAGATATATATGTGACTCACCACGCACGTCGAAGACAGACATATGTGCTTAGTGGAACACATATATCTGTTTTCAACGGCACACATATATGTGTGGTGAATTACACACATGTATCTGTTTTGCACGCAGACATATGTGTGTGCTGAAGCACATATATATCTGTGTCCTGTGGCAGACATATATGTGCTGCACCAGTCACACATATATCTGCGTTCAAAACAGATATATATGTGCTGCACCACGCACATATGTCTATGTTTTGTAGCACAGATATATGTGACGCCGCATCACATATATCTGTGTGTTGTAGCACAGATATATGCAAACGATATATAGTCTTTATTGAGACACGACAAAAGTACATATTACTAGCAGTTTGGCCAAACAGAGGAGGTCATAAGAGGTCACCACGTAACTGAAGGCCAGGCTGAGGCGAAAAACGAATGTT
>NC_049989.1:6454938-6457670 GCF_000003815.2 Branchiostoma floridae | reverse complement strand
GATATATATGATTTTCTACCATATATGTGTGCTGTAAAGAACAGATATATATATATGTGACTCTATACACATTATGTGTGCCGTCAAAGACAGATATATATGTGATTCACCACACACATATATGTTTGCCGTCGAAGACAGACATATGTGCTTAGTGGAGCACATATATATCTGTTTTCAACGGCACACATATATGTGTGGTGAATTACACATATATATCTGTTTTGCACGCAGACATATGTGTGTGCGGAAGCACATATATATCTGTGTCCTGTGGCAGACATATATGTACTGCACCCGTCACACATATATCTGCGTGCAAAACAGATATATATGTGCTTCACCACGCGCATATGTCTGTGTTTTGTAGCATAGATATATGTGACGCCGCTTTACATACAGTATATCTGTGTGTTGTAGCACAGATATAATATATGCAAACGGCACCTTAGTAAAGGCTAGCAGGAGCAAGTTGAATATCCCCGTGAACTTGCAGGCCTGCAGGCCGATTTGAGCTTTAATGAATAAACAATGATTCAAACAAGCAAACAAACAAACACACAAACAATTCCCCCGTGTGGTCCTAGATTTAGCGCGACCGCGTGCGTCTGTACTCTCCAAGCAGAGGTTAGGCTCCGGCTGTTTTTTTTTACCTTTTTTTAAATAGCTTTTATCGGGCTTTCTAATTTGTATTGTATCTTGTGTTGTCAAACCCTAACAAGATACAAATACAGAGTCCGATAAAAACGACCAAAAAACGTTAAAAAAACAGCTGGAGCCTAACCTCTACTTGGAGAGTAGTGCGACTCCCAATCGGCTGAAATGGATGGGCGAGCCAGTGCATTAAAGAACATATCGGTGATAGTATATTATCAGATATATTTTTAAATCACATAACCATGTTCCAAAAATAACAGAGATTTATATATTGACAAGTTAATTGCAATTAACATAACAGATTAAGAACAGTGTAAGATACAAAATCACAAGTGTCTACTGTACTCTAAAACTAGTCAAAAGCTAACTCTAGATCCTGGATTATTGGGTTCGACTCCTTTTTATATATGGCTTTCCACACATATATGTGTGCTGCAAAGAACAGATATATGTGTTACTTTATACACACATATGTGTGCCGTCAAATTTATATATATATGATTCACCACACACATATATGTGTGCCGTCGAAGACAGACATATGTGCTTAGTGGAGTACATATATATCTGTTTTCAACGGCACACATATATGTGTGGTGAATCACACATATATATCTGTTTTGCACGCAGACATATGTGTGTGCTGAGGCGCATATATATCTGTGTCCTGTGGCAGACATATGTGCTGCACCAGTTACACATACATCTGCCTGCAAAACATATATATATGTGCTTCACCACGCACATATGTCTATGTTTTGTAGCACAGATATATGTGACGCCGCTTAACATTTAACATTGATGCAAGTTTGGTACCACAGTCTAGTCTATACCAGACTCCATAGGTCGCTGGCCGGAAAACCATAGGATGGAACAAATATAGGTAAACCGGCCAGAGAAGTACAGCCAGCTAGGGAACAGCTTGCGACCTACGGAGGAAATGATTGTTCTGGCCGGCTGACTCCCCTAGTGTAGTATGACTCTATTTGTCCAATTGCTACATTTAGACCACCGATCTACGAAGCCTGGTAGAGGCTAACCTTGGTCCTCATCACACCGTTGCCGCATACTTTAACATTGGACTAACATGACGATATTTTCTATGATCATTGGTGACGACAAAAGACAAACGGTTGGAGTGTTTGCAGCCCAAACGTATAATTATATGATACATATACGTATATATGATTTGCAGCACACACCAATTTTGCAGATGATGTCTTTATTTGCAAAGTTTCCAATTAAAGTTAATCTCACTCTCTTCATGTTCTAAAGTCACACAATTATGCAAAGTAGCTCATTCTTTGCATATGTAGCGTGAGCTTATATCCATCATCACTTAAGCTATGAACATACAAATAGTTATGAAGATTTGTCAAACATTTCTGGAGTTCTACCCTTCAATTTCTCAAACAAAACATGGGACCCAAGCCGACGGCAATTCTTTACGACTAGTAAGAGCTTTCTACTCTAAAAGAATCATGACCATAGCTTGTGACAGTAATAATTTTCAGAAATTTATGACTGAGTTATCATGCATGTAAATATGTGAGTGGGTGTCTGTGTGCGTAATTATGTGTGTGTGTGTAAGCGAACATATAAGAACGTGACATACTATATATATAGGTGTGTCTGTGTGCGCAAGTGTGTGTGTGAAGCTGAAACAAATGAGTGTGTACTTTTAAAGCTGAAATATATACTGGTGTCCTACCATGTATATGTGTATGAGTATAGAGAAACATATAAGAGCGTGTGCTTCGATGTGTATGTGTATGTGTGCAGACGAACATATATGTGCTTGTCCTACCATATATATGTGTGTGTGTAATGCTGAAGATATATGAGTGTGTCCTACCATGTATATGTGCATGTGTATAGAGAAACATATAAGAGCGTGTGCTTCGATGTGTTATGTGTATGTGTGCAGACGAACATATATGTGTTTGTCCTGCCAGATATATATGTGTGTGTAAAGCTGAAGACATATGAGTGTGTTAATCGATGCCTTATATATGAGGAAATCCTTGTCTTTATATGTAAGTAATTTTGCAACACTTGGCCCCCAATAGGCCGCG
>NC_049989.1:6439837-6454838 GCF_000003815.2 Branchiostoma floridae | reverse complement strand
GTGCATAACAGATATATATGTGCTTCACCACGCACATATGTCTATGTTTTGTAGCACAGATATATGTGACGCCGCATAACATATATCTGTGTGTTGTAGCACAGATATATGTAAACGATGAATATTACTAGCAGTTTGGCCAAACAAAGGAGGTCATAAGAGGTAACTGAAGGCCAGGCTGGATTTTGATTTAAAATTTTCCCATTACGTTAATCGAAGATTTGAGAATATTAGACCGCAACTGCTTTAGCGAGCCACCTGTTTTTCTTCTTTAGCTCCAGACATGTAGAATTTAATCTCTTTTTAAAAATGACTTGAGGATATAAATCCTCTTGCCGGCCGACTCCTCTAGCGTACTATTGACTCTATTTGTTTAAATTCTACTACTAGACTACCGATCACCAATCCGGGGAGCCCTAGTAAAGGCTAGCAGGAGCGAGTTGAATATTCCCGCGAACTTGCAGGCCTGGAAGCCGATGTGAGCTTTCATGAATAAACAATGGTTCAAACAAACAAAGAAACAAACACACAAACAATTCCCCCGAGGTTAGGCTCCGGCGGGTTGTTTTTTTTAGCTTTTTTAAAAATAGTTTTTATCGGGCTTTCGATTTTGTATTGTATCTTGTTGTCAAACCCTAGCAATACAAGATACAATACAAAATAGAGAGTCAGATAAAAAAACGACTAAAAAACGTTAAAAAACAGTCGTAGCCTAACCTCTACTTGGAGAGTAGTGCGACTCCCAATCGGCTGAAATGGATGGGCGAGCCAGAGCATTAAAAACAGATTGGTGGTAGTATATCATCAGATATATATGTGTAATTCACATATACATGTTCCAAAAATAACAGATACATATGATTTTCCACACATATATGTGCGATACAAAGAACAAATATATATGTGACTCTATACACATTATGTGTGCCGTCAAAAGCAAATATATATGTGTAATTAACCACACACATATCTGTGTGCCGTCGAAGACAGACATATGTGCTTAGTGGAGCACATATATATCTGTTTTCAACGGCACACATATATGTGTGGTGAATTACACATATATATCCGTTTTGCACGCAGACATATGTGTGTGCGGAAGCACATATATATCTGTGTCCTGTGGCAGACATATATGTGCTGCATCAGTCACACATATGTCTGCGTGCAAAACAGATATATATGTGCTTCAGCACACACATATATATGGCGTGAAAACGGATATACATGTATGATTCACCACACATGCATGTGTGCCGTAGAAAACAGATATATATGTGCTCCACTAAGCCAATATGTCTGCCGTAAAATTGGTTTTTGAAGGCACACATATATGTGTGTGATGAATCACATATGTATCTGTCTTCGCCAAAATGATTTAACCTTTTTAACACTTGTGTATTAATTGTTTGTCATTAATCATGGGAATATGGTCCTCATTTGCATAATTTCTATTAGCCGATCATCTCCTCCAACCAAAGTAAAAGACATACACAATCTATGTTCAGAAAGAAGGCTTTAATCGCATTTCCTGATAGTTTATGCAAATGATGTCCTCATCTGCATAATCAATGTCCAATGATGTTCACCTGTACACTTGCAAATGCCATAAGTAAGAAATTCTTGTTATTTACCACAATGGGATTATAGCATTTTATGCAAATAATGCAAATTATGTCCTTATTTGCATATTATCTATCTTTCAACATTCTTCTCTTCCTCATTTACAGATGTCACATGTTGCAATAGTTCTATGGTAGAACAGAGCGCGTTTAGACAATTTCCTAATTGAATATACAAATCAGATTCCGATTTCCATAATTGATATTGAAGTATGTGAAGCATCATGTAAGCTACCTACATACCAAAAAAAAAAACATGACGATCCGTCAAACATTTCTTGAGTTATTCCCTTTTAAAGTCTGACATTAAACCAGTCCCTGCATTTCCAAAGCAAACCACTAGGAGGCCCAAACCTACCGCCACTTTTTCTCGACCCGATGAGCTATCTAACGCTCAAAAATCATGTCCAGAACTCGAGATATTCTACTCGGAAGTTCCGCTGCAGTACCGTAACAAGTCGCTAGGAGGGGCCAAAATCTAATCGTGTTTAGGTCTGATCAAGACCTACCCACATACCAAACATTAATATAATCCATGCACACACACGCGCGCACACACACACACACACACACACACACACACACACACAAACGCTACCCAACGTATAACCGGCGAAGGTAAATAGCAAATGAGTTGGAGTCTTTTTTCTATAGACCTCCTACCCACCTTCACTTCTCGCATGGTCCCAGATACCCAGCAATCCATCTCACTAGACTTAGACTTAACTTCGGTCAGTTGAATTTCCACCTGTTCCAACATAAATGTGCAAATAGTCCTATGTGTAAATGTGGCCACCCTAACGAATCAACTATACATTATTTTCGACACTGTCCTCTATACAATGATGCAAGACTTGATATGTTGTCATCTTTAACCACTATGTTCATGCAGGGTATCTTACCATTTGACCCAAGACACACCACTGAAAATATTTTATGTTCAACCTTACTCAGGGGAAACCCAGTACTATCTACCATTCAAAACTGTCATTTATTTGATGTTGTATTTAAGTTCATCAAACAGACAGATCGTTTTAGCTGAACCTTATTTGATTATTTCTAAGTTTGTTTATCAGCCATATGTCACTCTGTTGTTTGATTCCTTGTTTATTTTCATGTAGTTATGTCTTGTGTTCAATAGACAGGTTGTTTAAGTTGATTTATAACCTTATTTGATTACTTCTAAGTTTGTATGCCAGCTACACGTCACTTTGTTATTTGATTCCTTGTTGTTTTATTTCATGTCGTTATCATTATCTCTTGCCTTTGTTATTTAGCGTTTTGTAGTCCTGTATGTGTGTCTTTATTTTGTTTATGTACATGAGGAGAAGACCTCGATAAGCAGGGTCTGCTTTCCGTCTCATCCTCTTTAAAGAAATGTGAAAAAAAAATTGCAAATAGATCTATAGTCAATAGCACGGAAGAAGATTCGGCCGTCCAGAGGAGTTATTTCGGCTTACATATATCTGTGCTACAAAACACAGATATATGTGTGATGCGGCGTCACATATATATGTGCTGCAAACACAGATATATGTGTGATGCGGCGTCACATATGTCTGTGCTACAAACACAGATATATGTGTGATGTGAGCGTCACATATATATGTGCTACAGCCACAGATATATGTGTGATGTGGTTTAACATATATATGTGCTAAAAACACAAATATATTTGCGATGCGGCTTCACATATATATATGTGCTCAAAACACAGATATATGTGTGATGCGGCGTCACATATGTCACAGTAGAGATTGCGATTCAGAATAATCACCGATTGTCCTAGGAGCCGAGATCGCGATCGCAGTTTGTCCTGGCTAGGACAAACTGCGACTGGGATCTGTCCTAGGACAATCGGTGATTCTATTAGTACAGATTGCAATCGGGATCTGACCTAGGAGAAACTCCGATCCAAACTCAAATGATGAAGATAAAGGAAACAGACTGCGATCGGGATCTGTCATAAGACAAAAGTTTACAGCGATTCTAGTAGGACAATCTCCAATTCTACTCGGAGAAATTCTGATTAGATAAAAATGTAATGAATCACTGCACAACTAACATTGCAACCAGTGTTAAGCATACCTGCATTCAGAATTACTAACTGTTCTAGGTGAATTAGTTTGTAATTTGTAACGGATAAATTACATGCGAGTATGTTTTCTGATAAAATAATTTCTGATAAAGTACTGTAGTGGCAAACATCCAATGATATGTGAAAGATGACAAAAGGTGATCAAACAATGTGTCAGAATGCAAATTTTAAGGTGTCAAGATATTACAGTTTCACAACGATTTAGTACATTTCAATAGTCAGTAAACATATACTGAATCATTTCACAAATTTGGAAGAACAATTACAACTGTAAAGGCATCATACAGATGCCCAAATATCAATCACAGTTTCAAGATATTACTTACAATTCCACACCTATTCAGTACAGACACAAGTCTGGTATCCTTCAGTAGTCATGGTTTATCAAAGTATTGCTGTTTCTTTTAACTTAGCATCATTTGAGTTTGTATCGGAGTTTATCCTAGGGCAGATCCCGATTGATATTGCAATCTGTACTAACAGAATCGCAGATTGTCCTGGGACAGATCCCGATCGCATGCGCAGTTTGTCCTAGCCAGGACAAACTCCGATCGCGATCTCTCCTAGGACAATCGGCGATTGTTCTGAATCGCAATCTCTACTGTGACATACATGTGTGACACCGAACCACACATATATCTGTGTTTGTAGCACATATATATGTGGCGCCGCATCACACATATATCTGTGTTTGGAGCACACATATATGTGACGCCGCATCACATATATATCTGTGTTTGGGGCACATATATATGTGACGCCACATCACACATATATATGTGTTTGGGGCACATATATATGTGACGCCACATCACACATATATCTGTGTTTGTAGCACAGATATATGTGACGCCACATCAGATATATATCTGTGTTTGGAGCAACATATATTTGACTCCACATCACATATTCTGTATTTTGATCCCCATGTCAATGGCAACACTTGATATTGAATCTCCTCTGGCTGGCCGATTCGCGTAGCCCAGTCGTAGAGCTGTCTTCACTCTTTAGATCCAGCCAGGGGCCGCAATTTCCTGTGAGGAATCTTGATAGAAGCGGTTTGTTCCGTGGATCGTTTAGTAGGTCAAGTTAACCGGCCTTCTTAGGACCCTTCTAAACCTCAGTTGCGCAACTGTTACACGATGGCCGAGCGGTCTAATGGTGAGGTTCTGCATGTGTTCATTACTCAGTCAGTTTCCGCAGGCGTGAGTTCGAATCCCAGTTATGACAACGTGTTTTTTTCTTTGCTCAACAAATCCCATTTTATGTCTTTTGATAGAAAGAGACCAATTCAATACTTTAAAGTTTTCTTTTCTTGTGATTTTGTTAAACATCCAGGCATTTTTTTTTTTAAATACGGCCAATTTTTTCTAAAGGTTTATTGTTTCATTTTATATACACAACTCTTTTGTCTTGTGACTAGAGCATGGAAACCCAGGTTTGGGATTTCTTTATTTTTATTTTCAAACATCCACAACGTTAAAGTGACGTAGGTTAAAACAGTTGAATATTACCGTCAATATGTGTGGTGAATTACACATATATAAACGTTTTGGACGCAGACATATGTGTGTGCTGAATCACATATATATCTGTTTCCCATGGCAGACATATATGTGCTGCACCAGCCACACATATATCTGCGTGCAAAACAGATATATATGTGCTTCACCACGCACATATGTCTGTGTTTTGTAGCACAGATATATGTGACGCCGCATCACATATATCTGTGTGTTGTAGCACAGATACAAAGAATTCCCCGTGGGTCCAAGATTTAGCGCGACCGCGTGCGTCTCTATTCTCCAAGCAGAGGTTAGGCTCGGCTGTCTGTAGCGTTTTCTTAATCGTTTTTATCGGGCTTTCTATTTTGTATATTTTATCTTGTGTTGTCAAACCCTAACAATAAAAGATACAATACACAATAGAAAGCCCGATAAAAAACGACCAAAAACGTTTAAAAAAAAACAGCCAGAGCCTAACCTCTGCTTGGAGAGTAGTGCGACTCCCAGTCGGCTGAAATGGATCATTAGCAAGAGCATTAAAAAACAGATTGGTGGTAGTATATTATCAGATATATATGTGTAATTCACATTTACATGTCCCGAAAATAGCAGATATATATATATGATTTTCCATACATATATATGTGCTGTAAAGAACAAAGATATATGTTACTCTATATACACATATGTGTGCCGCCAAAGACAGATATGTATGTGATTCACCACACATATATATGTGTGCCGTCGAAGACAGCCATATGTGCTTAGTGGAGCACATATATATCTGTTTTCAACGGCACACATATATGAGTGGTGAATTACACATATATATCTGTTTTGCACGCAGACATATATGTGTGCGGAAGCACATATATATCTGTGTCCTGTGGCAGACATATATGTGCTGCACCAGTCACACATATATCTGCGTGCAAAACAGATATATATGTGCTTCCCCACGCACATATGTCTATGTTTTGTAGCACAGATATATGTGACGCCGCATCACATATATCTGTGTGTTGTAGCACAGATATAATATATGGAAACGACACCTTAGTAAAGGCTAGCAGAAGCAAGTTGAATATTCCCGTGAACTTGCAGGCCATGCAGGCCGATTTGAGCTTTCGTGAATAAACAATGATTCAAAGAAACAAACAAAAAAACAAGCAATTCCCCCGTGTGGTCCTAGATTTAGCGCGACCGCGTGCGTCTCTACTCTCCAAGCAGAGGTTAGGCTCCGGCTGTTTTTTTTTTAGCTTTTTTTAAATAGTTTTAATCGGACTTTCTATTTATATTGCAATCCATACATAGTATGGATGCAATATACTGTTTTTCCTTTGTCTCTTCTCGTGTCAAATCTTCAAATGGGATTAATTTTTTTCATTTTTTGGCCAAATGAGCTGAAATTTGGCAGGGTGGTAGAAATAGCAAATACCCCCAGGCATTTTTTTCACTTTCTTGATAGAGGCCTTAGAATTTATGATATTTAGGGTTTTTGGTCATTTTTAGACAAAATATGTATATTTTGGGCCCCTGTGCCCTGGTATTACAAGCTAATGCCCTGAAATTTGGTACAGAGGTGCATTAGACATATGAGCACAGAAAACCATCAACACTTTCTTCATAGATCACTTCAAA
Source organism: Branchiostoma floridae (assembly GCF_000003815.2). Classification (NCBI taxonomy): domain Eukaryota; kingdom Metazoa; phylum Chordata; class Leptocardii; order Amphioxiformes; family Branchiostomatidae; genus Branchiostoma; species Branchiostoma floridae. Next base: position 6,447,972 of record NC_049989.1, on the reverse strand, counting down.
AATTAGTTATTTTAGGGTTTTTGGCCATTTTTGACTAAAAATGTATATTTATTGCTCCTATGACCTTGTATAGAAACCAAATGACCTGAAATTTGGTACAGAGGTGCATTGAACATATGCTCACAGGACCCCATTGACACTTTCTTCATAGATCACTTCAGAAATTAGTTATTTTGGGGTTTTCAGTCATTTTTGACTAAAAATGTATATTTTTGGCCCCTTTACCCTTGTATGTAAACCAAATGGCCTGAAATTTAGTATAGAGGTGCATTGGACATATGACAACAGGACCCCATCAACACTTTCTTCATAGAGCACTTATAAAATGAGTTATTTTGGGATTTTTAGCCATTTTTGTATAAAAATGTATATTTTTGTCATATATGCCCTTGTAATGAAACCAAATGACCAAAAACTCGGCATGAAGGTGTGTAGGACAAGTGCCCACAGTACTATTACTTCAAATTGTTGAATTTTGGGATTTTTTCAAGGATGAAGATGGATTGCAATATGCTGTATTTGCTCCTAAGCAAATGTCGGCCTTTCTAATTTGTATTGTATCTTGTGTTGTCAAACCCTAACAATACAAGATACAATACAAAATAAAGAGTCCGATAAAAAACCACTGAAAAGCGTTAAAAAAACAGCGGAGCCTAACCTCTGCTTGGAGAGTAGTCCGACTCGCAATCGGCTATAATGGATGGGCGAGCCAGAGCATTAAAGAACAGATTGGTGGTAGTATATTATCAGATATATATATTTGAAATCACATAAACATGTTCCAAAAATAACAGATAGATATATATATGATTTTCCAAACATAAATGTGTGCTGAAAAAAACAGATATATATGTGACTCTATACACACATATGTGTGCCGTGAAAGACAGATATATATGTGATTCACCACACACATATATGTGTGCCGTCGAAGACAGACATATGTGCTTAGTGGAGCACATATATATCTGTTTTCAACGGCACACATATATGTGTGGTGAATTACACATATATATCTGTTCTGCACGAAGACATATGTGTGTGCGGAAGCACATATATATCTGTGTCCTGTGGCAGACATATATGTGCTGCACCAGTCACACATGTCTGCGTGCAAAACATATATATATGTGATTTGCCACGCACATATGTCTATGTTTTGTAGCACAGATATATGTGACGCCGCATCACATATATCTGTGTGTTGTAGCACGGATATATGTAAACGATAAATATTACTAGCAGTTTGGCCAAACAAAGGAGGTCATAGGAGGTCACCACGTAACTGAAGGCCAGGCTGGATTTTGATTTAAAATTTTCCCATTACGTTAATCGAAGATTTGAGAATATTAGACCACAACTGCTTTAGCTATCCACCTGTTTTTGTTCTTCAGCTCCAGACATGTAGAATTTAATCTCTTTTTAAAAATGACTTGAGGATATAAATCCTCTTGCCGGCCGACTCCTCTAGCGTACTATTGACTCTATTTGTTTAAATTCTACAACTAGACTACCGATCACCAATCCGGGGAGCCCTAGTAAAGGCTAGCAGGAGCGAGTTGAATATTCCCGCGAACTTGCAGGCCTGCAAGCCGATGTGAGCTTTCATGAATAAACAATGGTTCAAACAAACAAACTAACAAACAAACAAACAAACACACAAACAATTCCCCCGAGGTTAGGCTCCGACTTTTTTTTTAGCTTTTTTAAAAATAGTTTTTATCGGTTTTTCTATTTTGTATTGTATTTTGTTGTCAAACCCTAACAATACAAGATACAATACAAAATAGATAGTCCGATAAAAAATGACCAAAAAACGTTAAAAAAACAGCCGTAGCCTAACCTCTGCTTGGAGAGTAGTACGACTCCCAATCGGCTAAAATGGATGGGCGAGCCAGAGCATTAAAAAAAAAGATTGGCGGTAGTATATTATCAGATATATATGTGTAAATCACATATACATGTTCCAAAAATAACAAATATATATATGACTTTCCACACATATATGCGTGCTGCAAGGAACATATATATATATGTGACTATATACACACATGTGTGTGCCGTCAAAGACAGATATAAATGCGATTCACCACACACATATATGTGCTTAGTGGAGCATATATATCTGTTTTCAACGGTACACATATATGTGTGGTGAATCACATATATATATCCGTTTTGCTCGCAGACATGTGTGTGTGCTGAAGCACATATATATCTGTTTCCTATGGCAGACATATATGTGCTGCACCAGTCACACATATATCTGCGTGCAAAACAGATATATATTTGCTTCACCACGCACATATGTCTGTGTAATGTAGCACAGATAGATGCGAACGATACCTAGTAAAGCCTAGTAAAGGCTAGCAGGAGCGAATCAAATATTTCCGCGAACTTGCAGGCCTGCATGCCAATTTGAACTTCATGAATAAACAATGGTTCAAACAAACAAATGAACAAACAAACACACAAACAATTCCCCCGTGGGTCCAAGATTTAGCGCGACCGCGTGCGTCTCTACTCTCCAAACAGAGGTTAGGCTCAGGCTGTTTCTAGCGTAACAATACAAGATACAATACAAAATAGAAAACCCGATAAAAAACGACTTAAAAACGTTAAAAAAACAGTCGTAGCCTAACCTCTGCTTGGAGAGTAGTGCTACTTCCAATCGGCTGAAATGGATGGGCGAGCCAGAGCAAAAACAGATTGGTGGTAGTATATTATCAGATACATATGTGTAAATCACATACACATGTTCCAAAAATAAAAGATATTTATATGACTCTCCAAAAATATATGTGTGCTGGAAAGAACAGATAATATATCTGACTCTATACACACTATGTTGTGCCGTCAAAGATATATATATATATGATTCACCACGCACATATCTGTGCGCCGTCGAAGACAGACATATGTGCTTTGTGGAGCACATATATATATCTGTTTACAACGGCACACACATGTGTGGTGAATTACACATATATATCCGTTTTGCACGCAGACATATGTGTGTGCGGAAGCACATATATATCTGTGTCCTGTGGCAGACATATATGTGCTGCACCATTCACACATATGTCTGGGTGCAAAACAGATATATATGTGCTTCACCACGCACATATGTCTATGTTTTGTAGCACAGATATATGTGACGCCGCATCACATAGGATTGTTCTCGATATGATGATAAACGCACAGAGCTGTTCACATTACTTTCCGCTTGCTCTAAAGACTTTGCTACTCTCTGTTCGATGGATAAATTTAACTACATATTGGGAGGCGAGAAATCTCACTGTGTAAAAGTAGGTAAATATATCCACAATTGATAATACCGTAGAACCAATAGTGTAAATGACATGCTAGACCCTTTATGTTAATGTATCCATACCTATAGATATCCATATATGTGTGTTTAGCTGTACTGTGAGTAGTGTTATACATGTAGACCTTACGAAAGTCGCTGTACTTTTGTCGTGTCAATAAAGATTTTATTTGTATATCTGTGTTGTAGCACAGATATAATATATGCAAACGACACCTTAGTAAAGGCTAACAGGGGCAAGTTGAATATTCCCGTGAACTTGCAGGCCTGCAGGCCGATTTGAGCTTTCATGAATAAACTATGATTAAAAAAAACAACAAAGAAACAAAGAAACAAACACACAAGCAATCCCGTCGTGTGGTCCTAGATTTAGCGCGACAGCGTGCGCCTCTACTCTCAAAGCAGAGGTTAGGCTCCGGCTGTGTGTTTTTTTAGCTTTTTTTTAAATTGCTTTTATCGGGCTTTCTATTTTGTATAGTATCTTGTGTTGTCAAATCCTAACAATACAAGATACAATACAAAATAGAGAGTCCGATAAAAACGACAAAAAAAACGTCTAAAAACAGCCGGAGCCTAACCTCTGCTTGGAGAGTAGTGCGACTCCCAATCGATTGAGATGCCAGAGCATTAAAGAACAGATTGATGGTAGTATATTATCAGATACATATTTGAAATCACATAAACGTTCCAAAAATAATGGATAGATATAAATATATGATTTTCCACACATGTATGTGTGATACAAAGAACAGATATATGTGTTACTTTATACACACATATGTGTGCCGTCAAAGACAGATATATATGTGATTCACCACACACATATATGTGTGCCGTCGAAGACAGACATATGTGGTTAGTGGAGCACATATATATCTGTTTTCAACGGCACACATATATGTGTGGTGAATGACACATATATATCTGTTTTGCACGCAGACATGTGTGTGTGCGGAAGCACATATATATCTGTGTCCTGTGGCAGACATATATGTGCTGCACCAGTCACTCATATATCTGCGTGCATAACAGATTATATGTGCTTCACCACGCACATATGTCTATGTTTTGTAGCACAGATATATGTGACGCCGCTTTACATATATCTGTGTGTTGTAGCACAGATAAAATATATGCAAATGACACCTTAGTAAAGGCTAGCAGGAGCAAGTTGAATATTCCCGTGAACTTGCAGGCTTGCAGGCCGAATTGAGCTTTCATGAATAAACAATGATTCAAACAAACAAACAAACAAACAAACAAACACACAAGCAATTCCCCCGTGTGGTCCTAGATTTAGCGCGACCGCGTGCGTCTCTACTCTCCAAGCAGAGGTTAGGCTCCGGCTGTGTTTTTTTTAGCTTTTTTTAAATAGTTTTTATCAGGCTTTCTATTTTGTATTGTATGTTGTGTTGTCAAACCCTAACAATACAAGATACAATACAAAATAGAGAGTCCGATAAAAACGACTAAAAAACGTTTAAAAAAACAGCCGTAGCATAACCTCTGCCTTGAGATTAGTGCGACTCCCAATCGGCTGAAATGTACTAAAGATTAACTCTATTTGTCCAATTTCTACTATTAGACTACTGATTACCGATCCTAGGAGCCTGGTAAAGGATAGCGGGAGCGAGTTGAATATTCTCGCGAACTTGCAGGCCTGTAGGTCGATTTGAGCTTTTATGAATAAACAATGATTCAAACAAACAACCACACACACAATTGGGTCCTAGATTCAGCGCGACCGCGTGCGTCTCTGCTCTCCAAGCAGTGTTAGGCTCGGGCTGTTTTTTAACATTTTTTTAGTCATCTTTATCGGGATTTCTATTTTGTATTGTATCTTGTGTTGTCAAACCCTAACAACATTGCAAGATACACTACAAAATAGAAAGCCCGATAAAAAACGACTGAAAAAAGTTTTTAAAAACAGCCGGATCCTAACCTCTGCTAGGAGAGTAGTGCGACTCCCAATCGGCTGAAATGGATGGGCGAGCCAGAGCATTAAAAAACAGATTGGTAGTAGTATATTATCAGAAATATATGTGTGTAAATCACATATACATGTTCCAAAAATTACAAATATATATGATTTTCTACACATATATGTGTGCTGTAAAGAACAGATATATATGTGACTCTATACACATTATGTGTGCCGTCAAAGACAGATATATATGTGATTCACCACGCACATATATGTTTGCCGTCGAAGACAGACATATGTGCTTAGTGGAGCACATATCTATCTGTTTTCAACGGCACACATATATGTGTGGTGAATTACACATATATATCTGTTTTGCACGCAGACATATGTGTGTGCGGAAGCACATATATATCTGTGTCCTGTGGCAGACATATATGTACTGCACCCGTCACACATATATCTGCGTGCAAAACAGATATATATGTGCTTCACCACGCGCATATGTCTGTGTTTTGTAGCTGCTAAGCATATATATATGTGACGCCGCTTTACATATATCTGTGTGTTGTAGCACAGATATAATATATGCAAACGGCACCTTAGTAAAGGCTAGCAGGAGCAAGTTAAATATTTCCGTGAACTTGCAGGCCTCTCCAAGCAGAGGTTAGGCTCCGGCTGTTTTTTTTTTACCTTTTTTTAAATAGCTTTTATCGGGCTTTCTAATTTGTATTGTATCTTGTGTTGTCAAACCCTAACAAGATACAAATAGAGAGTCCGATTAAAAACGACCAAAAAACGTTAAAAAAACAGCTGGAGCCTAACCTCTACTTGGAGAGTAGTGCGACTCCCAATCGGCTGGAATGGATGGGCGAGCCAGTGCATTAAAGAAGATATCGGTGATAGTATATTATCAGATATATTTTTAAATCACATAACCATGTTCCAAAAATAACAGAGATTTATATATTGACAAGTTAATTGCAAGTTCTTGCCCGTGGGCTAATTGCAATTAACATAACAGATTAAGAACAGTGTAAGATACAAAATCACAAGTGTCTACTGTACTCTAAAACTAGTCAAAAGCTAACTCTAGATCCTGGATTATTGGGTTCGACTCCTTTTTATATATGACTTTCCACACATATATGTGTGCTGCAAAGAACAGATATATGTGTTACTTTATACACACATATGTGTGCCGTCAAATTCATATATATGTATGATTCACCACACACATGTATGTGTGCCGTCGAAGACAGACATATGTGCTTAGTGGAGTGCATATATATCTGTTTTCAACGGCACACATATATGTGTGGTGAATCACACATATATATCTGTTTTGCACGCAGACATATGTGTGTGCTGAAGCGCATATATATCTGTGTCCTGTGGCAGACATATGTGCTGCACCAGTTACACATACATCTGCCTGCAAAACATATATATATGTGCTTCACCACGCACATATGTCTATGTTTTGTAGCACAGATATATGTGACGCCGCTTAACATTTAACATTGATGCAAGTTTGGTACCACAGTCTAGTCTATACCAGACTCCATAGGTCGCTGGCCGGAAAACCATAGGATGGAACAAATATAGGTAAACCGGCCAGAGAAGTACAGCCGGCTAGGGAACAGCTTGCGACCTACGGAGGGAATGATTGTTCTGGCCGGCTGACTCCCCTAGTGTAGTAATACTCTATTTGTCCAATTGCTACATTTAGACCACCGATCTACGAAGCCGCTGGTAGAGGCTAACCTTGGTCCTCACCACACCGTTGCCGCATACTTTAACATTGGACTAACATGACGATATTTTCTATGATCATTGGTGACGACAAAAGACAAACGGTTGGAGTGTTTGCAGCCCAAACGTATAATTATATGATACATATACGTATATATGATTTGCAGCACACACCAATTTTGCAGATGATGTCTTTATTTGCAAAGTTTCCAATTAAAGTTAATCTCACTCTCTTCATGTTCTAAAGTCACACAATTATGCAAAGTAGATCATTCTTTGCATATGTAGCGTGAGCTTATATCCACCGTCACTTAAACTATGAACATACAAATAGTTGTGAAGATTTGTCAAACATTTCTGGAGTTCTACCCTTCAATTTCTCAAACAAAACAGGGGACCTAAGCCGACGGCAATTCTTTACGACTAGTAAGAGCTTTCTACTTTAAAAGAATCATGACCATAGCTTGTGACAGTAATAATTTTCAGAAATTTATGACTGAGTTATCATGTATGTAAATATGTGAGTGGGTCTGTGTGCGTAATTATGTGTGTGTGTGTAAAGCGAAACATATAAGAACGTGACATACTATATATATGTGTGTCTGTGTGCGCAAGTGTGTGTGTGAAGCTGAAACAAATGAGTGTGTAATTTTAAAGCTGAAATATATATTGGTGTCCTACCATGTATATGTGTATGAGTATAGAGAAACATATAAGAGCGTGTGCTTCGATGTGTATGTGTGCAGACGAACATATATGTGCTTGTCCTACCATATATATGTGTGTGTGTAATGGTGAAGATATATGAGTGTGTCCTACCATGTATATGTGCATGTGTATAGAGAAACATATAAGAGCGTGTGCTTCGATGTGTTATGTGTATGTGTAAAGCTGAACATATATGTGTTTGTCCTACCAGATATATATGTGTGTGTAAAGCTGAACATATATGTGTTTGTCCTACCAGATATATATGTGTGTGTAAAGCTGAACATATATGTGTTTGTCCTACCAGATATATATGTGTGTGTAAAGCTGAACATATATGAGTGTGTTAATCGATGCCTTATATATGAGGACATCCTTGTCTTTATATGTAAGTAATTTTGCAACACTTGGCCCCCAATA
>NC_049989.1:6433566-6439737 GCF_000003815.2 Branchiostoma floridae | reverse complement strand
AGGAGTCTAATACTCCCTCTACTCTCCAAGCAGAGGTTAGGCTCCGGCTGTGTGTTTTTTTAGCTTTTTTTTAATTGCTTTTATCGGGCTTTCTATTTTGTATTGTATCTTGTGTTGTCAAATCCTAACAATACAAGATACAATACAAAATAGAGAGTCCGATAAAAACGACAAAAAAAAAACGTCTAAAAACAGCCGGAGCCTAACCTCTGCTTGGAGATAAGTGCGACTCCCAATCGGTTGAGATGCCAGAGCATTAAAGAACAGATTGATGGTAGTATATTATCAGATACATATTTGAAATCACATAAACGTTCCAAAAATAATGGATAGATCTAAATATATGATTTTCCTCACATGTATGTGTGATACAAAGAACAGATATATGTGTTACTTTATACACACATATGTGTGCCGTCAAAGACATATATATATGTGATTCACCACACACATATATGTGTGCCGTCGAAGACAGACATATGTGCTAAGTGGAGCACATATATATATCTGATTTCAACGGCACACATATATGTGTGGTGAATGACACATATATATCCGTTTTGCACGCAGACATGTGTGTGTGCGGAAGCACATATATATCTGTGTCCTGTGGCAGACATATATGTGCTGCACCAGTCACTCATATATCTGCGTGCAAAACAGATATATATGTGCTTCACCACGCACATATGTCTATGTTTTGTAGCACAGATATATGTGACGCCGCTTTAATCTATATCTGTGTGTTGTAGCACAGATATAATATATGCAAATGACACCTTAGTAAAGGCTAGCAGGAGCAAGTTGAATATTCCCGTGAACTTGCAGGCTTGCAGGCCGAATTGAGCTTTCATGAATAAACAATGATTCAAACAAACAAACAAACAAAGAAACAAACAAACACACAAGCAATTCCCCCGTGTGGTCCTAGATTTAGCGCGACCGCGTGCGTCTCTACTCTCCAAGCAGAGGTTAGGCTCCGGCTGTGTTTTTTTAGCTTTTTTTAAATAGTTTTTATCAGGCTTTCTATTTTATATTGTATGTTGTGTTGTCAAACCCTAACAATACAAGATACAATACAAAATAGAGAGTCCGATAAAAACGACTAAAAAAACGTTTAAAAAAACAGCCATAGCCTAACCTCTGCCTTGAGATTAGTGCGACTCCCAATCGGCTGAAATGGATGGGCGAGCCAGAGCATTAAATAACAGCTTGGTGGTAGGATATTATCAGATGTATATTTGAAATCACATAAACATATTCCAAAAATAACAGATATACATATATATGATTTTCCACACATATATGTGTGCTGCAAAGAACAGATATATGTGTTACTTTATACACACAAATGTGTGCCGTCAAAGACAGATATATATGTGACTCACCACGCACATATATGTGTGCCGTCGAAGACAGACATATGTGCTTAGTGGAACACATATATCTGTTTTCAACGGCACACATATATGTGTGGTGAATTACACACATATATCTGTTTTGCACGCAGACATATGTGTGTGCGGAAGCACATATATATCTATGTCATGTGGCAGACATATATGTGCTGCACCAGTCACACATATATCTGCGTTCAAAACAGATATATATGTGCTTCACCACGCACATATGTCTATGTTTTGTAGCACAGATATATGTGACGCCGCATAACATTTATCTGTGTGTTGTAGCACAGATATATGCAAACGATATATAGTCTTTATTGAGACACGACAAAAGTACATATTACTAGCAGTTTGGCCAGACAGAGGAGGTCATAAGAGGTCACCACGTAACTGAAGGCCAGGCTGAGGCGAAAAACGAATGTTGCCAGAGGATTGGATTTTCATTAAAAAAATTTCCTCAATGTTTATCGAAGATTTGAAACTTGAAGATTAAGTCTGATTTGATACAAGGCTAGAATACAGAAATTTTGTTTTTATTTAGACCGCAACTGCTTTAGCGAGCCAGCTGTATTTTTCTTTCAGCTCCAGACAGGTAGAATTTAATCTCTTTTTAAAAATCAGGTGAGGAAATAACTCCTTTGGCCGGCCGACTCCTCCAGCGTACTAAAGATTAACTCTATTTGTCCAATTTCTACTATTAGACTACTGATTACCTATCCTAGGAGCCTGGTAAAGGCTAGCGGGAGCGAGTTGAATATTCTCGCGAACTTGCAGGCCTGTAGGCCGATTTGAGCTTTTATGAATAAACAATGATTCAAACAAACAAACAAACAAACAAACAACCACACACACAATTGGGTCCTAGATTCAGCGCGACCGCGTGCGTCTCTGCTCTCCAAGCAGTGTTAGGCTCCGGCTGTTTTTTAACATTTTTTTTAGTCATCTTTATCGGGATCTCTATTTTGTATTGTATCTTGTGTTGTCAAACCCTAACAACAATGCAAGATACACTACAAAATAGAAAGCCCGATAAAAATCGACTGAAAAAAGTTTTTAAAAACAGCCGGATCCTAACCTCTGCTAGGAGAGTAGTGCGACTCCCAATCGGCTGAAATGGATGGGTGAGCCAGAGCATTAAAAAACAGATTGGTAGTAGTATATTATCAGATATATATGTGTGTAAATCACATATACATGTTCCAAAAATTACAAATATATATGATTTTCTACACATATATGTGTGCTGTAAAGAACAGATATATATATATATGTGACTCTATACACATTATGTGTGCCGTCAAAGACAGATATATATGTGATTCACCACACACATATATGTTTGCCGTCGAAGACAGACATATGTGCTTAGTGGAGCACATATATATCTGTTTTCAACGGCACACATATATGTGTGGTGAATTACACATATATATCTGTTTTGCACGCAGACATATGTGTGTGCGGAAGCACATATATATCTGTGTCCTGTGGCAGACATATATGTACTGCACCCGTCACACATATATCTGCGTGCAAAACAGATATATATGTGCTTCACCACGCGCATATGTCTGTGTTTTGTAGCATAGATATATGTGACGCCGCTTTACATATATCTGTGTGTTGTAGCACAGATATAATATATGCAAACGGCACCTTAGTAAAGGCTAGCAGGAGCAAGTTGAATATTCCCGTGAACTTGCAGGCCTCTCCAAGCAGAGGTTAGGCTCCGGCTGTTTTTTTTTTACCTTTTTTTAAATAGCTTTTATCGGGCTTTCTAATTTGTATTGTATCTTGTGTTGTCAAACCCTAACAAGATACAAATAGAGAGTCCGATAAAAAAACGACCAAAAAACGTTAAAAAAACAGCTGGAGCCTAACCTCTACTTGGAGAGTAGTGCGACTCCCAATCGGCTGGAATGGATGGGCGAGCCAGTGCATTAAAGAACATATCGGTGATAGTATATTATCAGATATATTTTTAAATCACATAACCATGTTCCAAAAATAACAGAGATTTATATATTGACAAGTTAATTGCAAGTTCTTGCCCGTGGGATAATTACAATTAACATAACAGATTAAGAAAGGTGTAAGATACAAAATCACAAGTGTCTACTGTACTCTAAAACTAGTCAAAAGCTAACTCTAGATCCTGGATTATTGGGTTCGACTCCTTTTTATATATGACTTTCTACACATATATGTGTGCTGCAAAGAACAGATATATGTGTTACTTTATACACACATATGTGTGCCGTCAAATTCAGATATATATATGATTCACCACACACATATATGTGTGCCGTCGAAGACAGACATATGTGCTTAGTGGAGCACAGATATATCTGTTTTCAACGGCACACATATATGTGTGGTGAATCACACATATATATCTGTTTTGCACGCAGACATATGTGTGTGCTGAAGCGCATATATATCTGTGTCCTGTGGCAGACATATGTGCTGCACCAGTTACACATACATCTGCCTGCAAAACATATATATATATGTGCTTCACCACGCACATATGTCTATGTTTTGTAGCACAGATATATGTGACGCCGCTTAACATTTAACATTGATGCAAGTTTGGTACCACAGTCTAATCTATACCAGACTCCATAGGTCGCTGGCCGGAAAACCATAGGATGGAACAAATATAGGCAAACCGGCCAGAGAAGTACAGCCAGCTAGGGAACAGCTTGCGACCTACGGAGGAAATGATTGTTCTGGCCGGCTGACTCCCCTAGTGTAGTATGACTCTATTTGTCCAATTGCTACATTTAGACCACCGATCTACGAAGCCTGGTAGAGGCTAACCTTGGTCCTCACCACACCGTTGCCGCATACTTTAACATTGGACTAACATGACGATATTTTCTATGATCATTGGTGACGACAAAAGACAAACGGTTGGAGTGTTTGCAGCCCAAACGTATAATTATATGATACATATACGTATATATGATTTGCAGCACACACCAATTTTGCAGATGATGTCTTTATTTGCAAAGTTTCCAATTAAAGTTAATCTCACTCTCTTCATGTTCTAAAGTCACACAATTATGCAAAGTAGGTCATTCTTTGCATATGTAGCGTGAGCTTATATCCATCATCACTTAAGCTATGAACATACAAATAGTTATGAAGATTTGTCAAACATTTCTGGAGTTCTACCCTTCAATTTCTCAAACAAAACAGGGGACCCAAGCCGACGCCAATTCTTTACGACTAGTAAGAGCTTTCTACTTTAAAAGAATCATGACCATAGCTTGTGACAGTAATAACTTTCAGAAATTTATGACTGAGTTATCATGTATGTAAATATGTGAGTGGGTGTCTGTGTGCGTAATTATGTGTGTGTGTGTAAAGCGAAACATATAAGAACGTGACATACTATATATATAGGTGTGTCTGTGTGCGCAAGTGTGTGTGTGAAGCTGAAACAAATGAGTGTGTACTTTTAAAGCTGAAATATATATTGGTGTCCTACCATGTATATGTGTATGAGTATAGAGAAACATATAAGAGCGTGTGCTTCGATGTGTATGTGTATGTGTGCAGACAAACATATATGTGCTTGTCCTACCATATATATGTGTGTGTGTAATGCTGAAGATATATGAGTGTGTCCTACCATGTATATGTGCATGTGTATAGAGAAACATATAAGAGCGTGTGCTTCGATGTGTTATGTGTATGTGTGCAGACGAACATATATGTGTTTGTCCTGCCAGATATATATGTGTGTGTAAAGCTGAACATATATGAGTGTGTTAATCGATGCCTTATATATGAGGAAATCCTTGTCTTTATATGTAAGTAATTTTGCAACACTTGGCCCCCAAACTCTCCCCCGCACTCACACCACCCTAAAAAGGCTAGGGTCGACAGTTTTTCGTGACAGAACCAACAACCGACATGGATCTAAAACAGCATTTTGTGTACAAAGACAGTTGAACTTCGCAAGAGACTTAACGTTACATGATTGTCCTCTGGAATGCCCCAAGTTAGTGATGGTATGACGATCGCGCGACCTATGTGACCGAATCTCATGACTTAACAGATAACGAGGACCTAACAGATGACGAGTTTGAACTGGGTGCCCTCCTCGTTCTCGGGAACCAGCGTCCCTCGCTCGATCAGACTCTCCACGAACTCAAACTCCATCAACTTGTCGCCGAGGTCGTTCGGGATGCCGCCATACTTCGGAGCTCTAACCGCCTGGAGTTTCAGAACAGCAAGAACGTGGAAAAATAAGAGTTCGGAGACCTCATATCTCCATGAAATATTCTGATTATGCAAATGACTTTTATATATGCATAATATATACTTGGTTATGTACACCTTTGACTAACTTACACAGGTCATAATGTTGACAATCTGATTATTTACTGTATGTACATATGACACTTTTACGTTAATAATGCAAATTAGGGAATAATCTGTATAATTAGTACCTGCTTATCTTTAACTCTTTAACCACATACACACAGACAAACATACACACAGACAGACACACGTACACCCAAAATAATATCTCCATTTTCATGGAGATAATAAGGTCCTTTAAACACAACGTATAAGGGATCTTGTCCTGTTGAACCCGTACATATACGGGATGCACATATATGATGTCTGTATCTTTATGGGTTTGGAGTATTTCTTACTTAATGCGGCAAGCCGGAACAAACCACATCGACTGGGGAGATCTGATCTGATTAATCAATATGCTTAAATATGCAAAAAAATTCTCAGCAGG
>NC_049989.1:6317646-6433466 GCF_000003815.2 Branchiostoma floridae | reverse complement strand
CTTAAAGGCGAAAATTTGTGATATCATGAATCTCAACATACCATAACCTGTCCATACCGTATGTGTAGGTACGTCTTGTACTTGTAGTAGGTCCATGACTCACACAGACCTTGAGTTCCTTGTGTCTTTGGCTGCTTCTGTACGTATGATGAGAGAATCATAATTTACACTTCACTGTGTGAACTGTGATGAAATTTCAAGTAAACAAATAAAAGTAAAGGAGTTACAGTATCCTGACACTTGTGCAGTGCTACTTCTCAACTTATGTATGTTATATTTAACACTTATGCATTTTACCTTTCCTGACCTAAGTAATTGTTATTTCGCCATATTTTGCAGTCATGACCTGACCTTACTGACGAAGTTACTGCAGCAGGAGAAAAGGGAAGTGAACAGAAAGTTTCTGCAGACACAAGTCAACAGGAACAAAGATGCAGGGACAGGGGGATATCCCTGCGTACGGACCATCCCAACCAGTCTTACCTGGAAGAGAGAGGCTAGCATTTCCCTTGGATAGTTATGGTATAAGATTTGTTGTATTGACTGCAAAATTACATCTTTTTATGGCATTCATTTGGCCAGTTGTTGAGACTATGTGTGCAAAGTATTGTGGGTTGCTTGACTGCTAGTAAAGATTTCTATTTCATCACTTTTTGAAACCTGTCCATATTCATGATTTACTCTTTTGGATTATAAGAATAGATGATACCTTTTCATAACACTACAACAACATTAAAAGTTGCCCAAAGTGCCGCATTTCCTCGTCCCCTGTAGGACCACGATCAGGGGTCCTATTAGGATTTGGTGGAGCCGATGCACCCTCTTTCCCCATGGATGGACACAGTCTGCCTGGCTTTCCACAGAACAGAGACCAGCTGTATGGAACCACAGCAATGCCAAACTTCTCAATGCTGCAGACAATGAACAAAGGTGGTAGAGGTGATGCAGCTGTTTCACTACCCTATGTAAATGGGAAGGAGAATCAGGAGCCATTGGACAGTACCACAGGGGGTGTCATGAGACAGCATGCGTGGAACAAGTCAGAACTAGGAGGCCAAATGATAGAGTCTAGTGTGCAGCCTTCACATAGTGTTGGAGGGCAAGGCCTTGAAGGGGGACCACTACCATTATCACAAAAAGGTACATTTGGAATGGATTACTTTTGTTTACTTATGCTCTGCTAGAGAAAAATAACAACAGAAAAAATACATTGTAGAAACCCTACAAAAATATTGATACATGTATGCACATGTGCATGTTTTTTTTGTATTCTGAAAGACTGATCTCCAAAGCTCTGATGGCAAATTTCATGTACATGTGCTTCATTTCCCATGCATAATGCAACAGGATCTGTCAGAGGAAGAGCTCCTTTGATCACAGGTATACCCATATTATTATATTGATTAAACAGGTGTTGCATAGGTGTTGATGTTACACGTTCAAATCTTTTATTCTTATCTGCACAATATGCTTATTGGCTATTGCTGATAAATAGTACATTTTGATGATAGAGACAAGAAAGAGTGTGTTAAACATAAACCTGTTTTTGCAAATATTTAGGATCTCTCCTGTCCTTTCAGATGCAGACATGATGGAGCATGTCCGAGCCAAACAGCATGCTCACCTGATGAGTCATATGCACCAGCTCCAGGCGTGGCAACGGGAACAGCAGGAGCAGTTGCTACGGCAACAGATGGAGCAGCTAGCCCGGATCCGGCAGGAGCAAGAGAAGATGAAGAGCCTGTTGGTGGCTCAGAGGACAGGGCATTGGGGAGGTCAGATTTCACCGTTAATACAACACTTGATATGTGTCTGAAGAAAATGACATTTTCATTGAAAACATTTTCTCGAGTTGCCAATGAAATTGTACCTAAAAGTTCCAGCATCCAGTATCTTTTAGGTTCAAAAGATTGCATTACATTGGGAATCCATGTGTGAAGTACGTTGGGAATCCATGTGTGAAGTGGCTTTTTTGCATCGTATTGAAACCAAACATCTTACTTCCCATACATTGTTATCTTTCTCTAATTAACAATAAAACCTAAACAACAGATTATGGGTCTTTCATTTCTTGCAGGTGAAGTGAAAGCCCCCTCATCTCCTAAACAGAGGAGCCCATCTCGATCCAAGACAGGCGTGAGCCCCACGGGTAGCCGGCAGCCCCTCAGCCCTTCTCACAGACCGTGGGGCACCAGAAGTCCCCCCAGGGCCGGCCCAGGTTCCAGCCCTGGCAGACCCAGGAGTACCCTTCCTGATGCCTTGGCGAGAGCATCCATGTCTCCCAGAAGACTGGCGCAGTCTTTTCTACCTCAGGTAGGCATTCATACTTCTAGACATATGTGTACCTTACTGGTGAATTCACTATTTGCTTTTGTTATAGGCAGCAAGTTTGAACAATACATTATATTTTGAAAAATATGCAAACAAATACAGTAACCTTTTAGCGACTTTTGTCATATTGAGTTACAACGCAACAGGATTTTCTGTATGTAAGCTATCCAGCTGGGGTATTATTTATTTTATATTTAAACAGATACAGATACGATACATGTAAAAAAAGATTGTATTGTATTGTAGCTGATGTTATTGAAAGACGTACAGTACTACTCTTTCACAAAGGAACATGGACTTACATTGTACCTGTGTCTTTTTACTAGGATGATTTGCCCCAAGCACCAGAATCCCATGACCACATGAGACAGAGCAGGATGGAGGCTCCTGTGCCTGCCCCTACAGACAGTGACCTGGGGTCTGTCATGGATGATGGGCCACCTTTGGAGATGGAGGGGGTGTTTCCGTTGCCTGAAACAGCCTCAGAGATGGAGGATGACCAATCAGTGGACCATGCCCAGGTTGCTTAAAGGAATACTTTACACATTTGTACATATGTTAAACCCTATGGCTCCTCTATTTTGCTTTTTTTGTTAAGTAACAACTGATAATACTGACTGATAGTGACAATGTTATTAGATCATTCATTCATTCATTCATTCACTCATTTGTTCAAACCCTGTTAAAGCAGCCAAACTTCTGTGCTTAGTAGGTAAATTATAGTAAAATAGTGGTTATCTTTTGCCATCCAGGAACAGGGAAATGACACAGATTCAAGGGGCAATACAACTCCACCTAGCAGCCTTCCCAAGGATAGCAGGTCTAACAGCAGTCAGGTAAGGTTAATACAGTATAGAGAGGTTTGTGGAGAACTTGTTTGTATGAGCAGGGAAAGTGTTTGGACATTATTTGTACACATGAGACTTTCAAACAGTGGAGTTACTTATCACCTACAGAAAAGTGGATGTATACTGTTTTTGCTGGGCAATTGTGTATGTGTACGAGCGTTCATGTCTGGCAGTAATCCCTAGAATGTTTTGAGCAATTGCAATGATACTTGGTATGTGGGTACGTGTTGTTGACCTGATGGTCAGGTTCGATTTTGGGCCTCCTGGTTGGCAACCTTGGTACTGCAGTAGGACTTCCTGTTTTAGTATATTTGGCCATGAATGTACTGTGGTCTTAGTTTTTTTCGTGGCAGGAAGCTTTAGACGTAAGGAGTTACAAGAAGTGTTCGGGCCTCTAGCAGCTTGTCATAAACAGTATCAAAATGCAAATGTTTGAGCTTGGATAAGCTCGTTTCCTGAGACGCTATGCTCCATTGCAGGGCTCTGGAACACCAGAAGATGAGAGACCAATCAAGCCACTTTCTGCTGGTGAGTACCTAATCAGGACTATAGATGTCAATTCTTGGGAAAATGTGTTTACAGGATTCACCAACCATCACCTGTGGTGTATAATAATGATCTATTCAGGCCTGTTAGATTTTTTAAATCTTAATTTGACTGAATTTTTTTTTTCTTTTACAGGGAGACCCAAAACTTTTGAACAACTACTTGAAGAGAAATTACATCTAGAAGAATCTAAGGTGTGTTATAGACAAGACTTCTGTATACAAAATGTAGAGCAATATTAAAGCAGAGTTACACAGTGAGTTATCCTTTACTGCTCTCATTCTATTTTGATTTTTCATGTCATTTTGTGATTCAGTTTTTTGAAGTTAGATGTCAATGAAGTTTGAGATCATAGACATATAACAATGGAATTTAAACACTGTTACAGAAGGACTCAGAAAATGTTGATGGACCCAAACAGAAAGCCACCAAGAGACCATTTCTGAGGAAAGGCCAGGGTTTGGCTAGGTTTGGGTTGACTCAAAATAGGACAGCTGGTAAAACACCCCCCTCAGAAGATGTACAGGAGACCAGACACACTAATCAGACTGGGAGGTCTACAACTCAGCGGGAAAAAGTATCCAGCATTAATGACAAGGTATTTCCTTATGTGCTGATATACTGGATAAGAATGGTTGTTGCGTCAAATGGCAGAGCGGCTGTATGCTGTCTTTCAAGCGTTTGATTCCTGGCTAAATATTGTGTCCTTGGGAAAGACACTTTACACGACTTTCCTCACTCCAACCAGGTGTAAAAATAGGTACTACAGGTATCTGGCTTACAGGAAGGATATGAATGATTTGTGCCCTAGACACAGTAGCAGGGTTGGACAAGTCCACTAACCCTATTGTCCCGGGCAAGTAAAAGAGCTGTTCGGGCAAGTGCATGACCTACCCCACTTGCCCGATCGGGCAAGTACGATTTTTCCATTGAGTCAGATTTTATACTTATTACCTTCTACAGTCATGACATCAACCAATGGCAAACATTAATAATAAGAATTCCATTGCTGGAAGTGACAATGCATATAAAAGTGACCATCATTTGAATTTTGGGCAAGTGAAAAGTTGGTTCTGGCAAGTAAATTTTTTATGTGCTTGCCCGATAGGGCAAGTGAATTTTAGAAAACTTGTCCAACCCTGAGTAGGTGACAACCCACTGCCCCTACTGCCTCTAAAAGACTTCCTTACCTACCTTTTTATATCATGTACAAGTGTGTATTTCGATTAACATTTCTCACATGTTTCATCCAGGTTTCATCCCAGAGGACAAGTGCCCATTCCACCCCTCCAACCTCCAGCTCAGTGAGACAGCCCAAAAGACTCATCACCACCCTGAAGCTCAGACCCCAGCCAGTTAGGAAATCTGTAGCAGGTGACTGTTTTTTAAATTTATTGCAAACTCGTGATTCTCTATAGCCTGGATGTGATAGTTGATGTTAGAAGAATTAACTCTTGGTTCTGTGTGCCAAATCTGGCAGTAAGTCACCCTTTTCAGTTAAAAAGAAGACAACAGCAGTACTAGTTTAAAGTTTGAAAGTTTGCTACATCTTGACAGTTTTCTTAAATACAGTGTGATACAGTATATTATATTTTGTGTATGTTCTTTTAAAGTGAACCACTTGTTATCCTGTTTGACCAATCAATCAATTATTCATATTTTCCACCACCCTTTTTAGTGACCCAAGAAAAGGTTGCCCCACAGCCTACTGTAGCAAAAGAGCCAGTAGATAACGGTGATGCTTTACCTGTGGAAAATACAAGACAAGAAATGGAAGATGAAGGCAGGACTGCTGAAGTTCATGGCAGCCCAACCTCTGTTGCATCCTGGGATATGTCCTTCCAGGTCAGACTCCAAGAGTTGGAACAGAAGGAACAGGTGAAGAGTTTAAGACAATTAATGAAGAGTTCTGTTTTAATGGTGGACTACACCCAAATAACCTAACCCTGTACTCCTTTACCCCTAACCTCTGACAAGCATAAAATTCTGATTGACCAGAGATGCTACACCATTCAATATTGTAGCACCATATGGGACCAGGGAGGGAAGGGGGGCATTGACAAACTACAAAAGTTGCAACACAGGGCGGGCAGGGTAGTGCTAGGGTGCGACCACCACACTCCAAGAGAGACCATTCTGAACACACTGGGCTGGACCCCTGTAGCGCAGCATCACAAGAGAAATAAGGCTGTCTTTATGTTCAAAGCACTCAACGGAATGTCTCCTCCACACATTTCCCAACTCTTCACCACATCTGCTGAAACACACTCACACCACACCCGGCACAGTACACAGGGGGGGCTTCAACTACCTAAAACACGTCTACAATACAAGAAAAAGTCTCTCTCGTTCTCCGGCGCATCCCTGTGGAACTCGCTACCTCCACACTTAAGAGCAGCAGCATCCATCTCCACCTTCAAAACCATATACAAAACAGAATACCACATGGTCTAAAACGTAACTATTATGTCTTTCTTGTTTTGTTCACATTGGTATGCAAATCTCTATTCATTTCCATTTATTTCATTTTGATAATGATTTCGAGTTATATTATGCTTACGTTGTATAATTGATTTGTTTTACTTTATCATTTGTATACCAAGTTGTGTTAATTTTCGTTAGTACTCGATATGTTACCATTTATGTTACTTGATATCGCTTTTATGTTGCATGTATGTTTCGGGGTTGCCCCCCAGGGAACTTTGAAAAACGCCTAAATAGGCGATATGTATCCCTGGTTAGATAAAAATAAACAAACAAACAAACAAACCATGGCTTGTCATACAGTACTTTTGACTCATTTTATTTTTACTTAAAATCCTCCAAAAAAAACACAATAGACAAAGGAAACTCACACTGTCCATTGCTCAACTGCTTTGCTTCCTTGCAATGATCCTTTGATTTTGATTTTGATTTTGTTGATTTTTGCTGACTGCTAGTGTTTCAAAGTACATATAATTTGTTTACCATGAAGTGAACTGAGTCTGATGTTGTTATTGTTGTTGTAGTTGGAAGATGAGGAGCTGAAGGAGTTTGAGATGCTGGAGAGAATGGCAGCAAACATGTCTTCCTTCATGGGCAGTACTCCAGCCAAGGCCAACATGTCCAGGAGTCAGGGGCCATCTGGGGTCAGTTTACACTAATTTACAGGCAAACAGGACTTTGCAGCATTTCTGTATATAACATATTTAGTACAGTCTAAAGCTAAGCGGTGTTGAATGGCCAAGTGGCTAGTGTAGTGGACACCAGATTTAAAAGTCACAGTGTCAATTCCTGGCATTCCTGGCTAGTCATTATATCCTTGGTACAATGTACTTAACACGACTTTTGGTACTCCACTCCCTGACTTTGGGGTGGTAAAAAAGCTTGTGGAAGGAGAGGGGTAGGCCCCACCTTCCACTATTGTTTCCTAGACACAGTGAATAACAACCCACTGCCTCTAATGGATTTAACTTTCTTGTTTATCTACAGTTGTAAAATTGCAACTTTTCACCATCAACTCAGCCTACAGAATTTAATCCCATTGAACATGCAGAAATGAATTAAATCTTTCTACAACTTTACGCTATTTCAGTTGCAGGGTGGATGAAGTGCTTTTTTCCCCGCACATACAAATATACTAAAACTACTAATTTTCTATGTAGTCTTTGAGACAGCCAGTAAAAAGTGATGACGAAGGACACAAGATGAATGAAGATGATGTCCAATTGGAGCAGACTTTAGAGGAGGAAGACAGTGACTTGGACTGTACCATCAGAGAACAGCCAGAGGGAGACGATGATTGGTGGCATGATGAAGACGAAGGACAGGAAAGTAAAACAGATTCACCACATGGGGTAGCAGTGTCAGCTGAAACAGCTGAAGAGCTGCAGGATAGAACAGACATGGAGAAAGAGGATGACAGGGATTCTGAAAGGTACATTGAATACTAGTATTTGATACATAAAGTTGTTCACAAGCAATTGAAAGGCAGAGCATGATTGGTAAATGTGTAATTCAGGAGTTAGCCCTACCTCTGGAACTAGAAGCCGTGAGTTCGATCCCAGCTGTATTGCTCACCCAACATGCACGCTACTGCTTGCAGTCCACTGAGCTCATTGACAAGAGCCAGGGGCATTTTGTCAGTACAATCTGAACCTGTAAAAATTGTACATGGCATCTGTCTTTTCTATCTTGACCAGTGGAACTAAAGCTCTTCAGTGGGCTTAACTGGATCAATATCACTGTAATCAGACCCAATTTGAAATTAGACAATTACATGTATGGTAAGTTCTCAAGTTGATTTCCTACATTCTTTTACCTCCTTGGTTCTCCCAGTGGCCATGATGACGCAGCAGCAGTGTCATCCCAGGCTCGAAATGTGGATTTTGATGATGATGACAGTTGGGGGGACATAAGTAATAAAGGACTGGAAGAGGATGACCATGACACCACGCTGGATGACAGCATCGTAGCAGGCGCCCCTCCTCTCGACACCTCTACACCACCAGCCAAGGCAAACAGACTGGGTAGGCCATTACCTTCTTTCAAATATGCCATTCTCAAGCTTGGTCTTACATGTACCTTTTAGCAATGATGAATTAACTGTTTAAAAAGACTCTGGCAATTTACAGAATCTACTTTTAAGGTGTGTATTTTTATAATGATAATAATGACTTGAACTTATAATAACTTTATAAATGACCTTGCACTCAACATAGGGCAAAATCTTGCAGGCTAATCAAAAGTGCAAGCTCCCTTTTATATTGTATCTTTCCTTTGGTAACATGTGTTAATGGGTGCCTTGATAATATGTATCAGTCAAAAACATGAGTATTTTGTACTTCAAACACAGGATTTTCAACAAGAGGACAGGGTAGCCCACGCTCTGATGAAGCCCCAGCTCCAGTCAGTGTTGAGCCTCCGCCCACATCTGAACTGGTCGCCAAGCTCTTCCCGAAGCTGAAACCTTCCAAACCTAAAGTCTCTGCTGAACAGGTGAACAATCAGGAATTCATGTAGGCATGTGTAGAGAATGAGAAGATAGTCCAGAGCAAGGAGTGAGAACAGACTCGGAAGTTGTCGTGGCTGGAGTTCCTTTTTATTCACACAAGACCATCTCGCATCCCTCTCCCTTCTCTGCTCGATCTGTTCTCCTCTGTTCTTCGCATCTCCCCTATTTATCTAACCGACCGGGACAAATATACGGGAAACATATGCCCATCGATCATGCCGGGTTCTAAACAGAGCCGCCCCTGTCGACAGTCTCGAGGGGACACCAGGCAGACTTTCTCAGAAGTACATGTGTATCACGTCTCTGGGAGGTTTCCATATTGGGATAATCATTACTGGTATATTATAGTAATACATATGATATATTACACATGCAATGCACATTAAGATGATAATGCAGTGCTTTTGTATTTGTGGTGTTTTCTACTGTTGTTCCTGTGCATCATGGTTCTTCTACATGTACATTTTGAGCATCATCATCATTCTTAAAGTCTAAACTTTTATCTTTTCCAGGAGGAACAGCAACAAAAGCTGCATACTGCTGCAGAGAAGTCTGTTGGGGAAGGTTTCCAGTCTAAAGTACTGAGAGACAAGCTGGCTCAGCTGGAGACGGAGATTGAGAGGTTCAGACAAGAGAACACTGCTCTGGCAAAACTTAGGGCTGACAGGGAAGAGGTACAGATACTCCTTCTGATCTATTAGAGATTCTTGCAAGGTCCAGAACTCCTCCTGTGAAAGAGTTTGCTTAGAAGGAGAAGGCCAGGGTTTGATTTTTATGTACGAGCAAAGGCAGAACTGTTATACTGTATGTGTTGACCCTATCATATAACACATACATTGTACATGGAGCAAAAGTGGGCTATGACATGTGATTCCTAAATCTTCTGGTTTACCACTACTATCTTGGAATATCAGTGATTCTGTTTTTGATATGTGTTTGCAAACTTTGCTATGGTCCATGCCCTGATTTTCTTACAGGGGATGCAACGTCTGCAGCAGGAGATGACAGAATTTGAGAAACTCAAATCTGATGAACTGAAACGACTGGAAGAGTTTAGACAACAGGAGGCAGCGAAACTCAAGTATGAGACAGTACACATTACATCTTTAAACTTAGAAAAAGCATTGCAGCTATTAGCAAATTCAAGTTTCTATCACATTCAAAATACTAGGTATACATTTGTACTGGCATTAATTGTACTTACATGTACTTTCATTTGGGGAAGCTTTAAGCAATGATTATTCACATGATTGTATACATTTCACTCAAGTCTTTCAACTGCAGAAGTAATGATATTTCTAGAAGGAAAGACACATGATTAAGTATACTAGTAGCATCCGTTTCATGTTGCAGGAAGGAAAGGAAGTTGTTTGAGCAACATAAGAAGGCACTTCTCCAGCCAGACAAGAAAGAACGTGCAGAGATAGAGGAACTCAGGGAACAGGTAGGAAACAGAACAACTGTCTTATGATACTGTTGTATTGATACTGTTGTATTGATACTGTTGTATTGAGGGCTAGACAAGACTTGCCCTATGGAATATCTACTGGATGGAACCAACTTTTAACTGGCCTGAAATTTTAATGACAATCATTCTTCTATTTTGGAACAGTAAAACAATGGTTGTCTTGAGGCGGTGGTTGTGTTGTAGAAGAGGTTTTTCTTGTTTGCTTGTACAAATGTATGGTAGTACAGGCAATCTGGCTAATTATCGGCTTTTTCAACCCTGTGTAGTAGGTAATTCTGTTGTAGCTATATACAATGAGTTTCACATTGGATATTGAAACAGTAGTATGACTGAGGGAAGATCTAATTTGGTTGACCTAGGCTTCCATTAAAAGCCTTTAACTCAATGAATAGAGCAAGACCTTTCAGTCTGTTTCCTCTTCCAAAGGTCTAGTAGGTCATAATGATGAAAGACAAAGACTTGTAGCCCAGACATTTAATGTATTCTCCCAAGCAGATTTACATGCAAGCACACGTACAATGTACATAGAATACCAACCATGACTCGACTAAGCTGTACAATACCAAACTTTCCTTGGTGCAGGAAGAAATTTACAATCAAATGGTTTTGATACATTTGTACTTAATTCCCATATACACCAAGCTGTATAAGCTGCCGGACCACGGCAAGCTGCCGGACCACGGCAAGCTGCCGGACCACGGCAAGCTGCCGGACCACGGCAAGCTGCCGGACCACGGCAAGCTGCCGGACCACGGCAAGCTGCCGGACCACGGCAAGCTGCCGGACCACGGCAAGCTGCCGGACCACGGCAAGCTGCCGGACCACGGCAAGCTGCCGGACCACGGCAATCCATTCTAGTCAAATTTTTCATGAAATGAAAGCATTCTTCTTTCTTTTTATCCGATCAATTTCAATTCATACTTTATCTAGTTTTGATTTCAAAAATGTGACTGATTGTAACAAATTTCTTTCGGTTATTCTAAAGATATTTTTGAAGTATCCTGACATAGATTATGTTAATCATAATCATGTTATGTTACAAATAATCATGTTGAAAAACACAAATCTACACGGGAGTGCTTGAATTGAGAACAACCTTGCAGATGAAAATCTAAATCCACAACCTGTTTGTTTCTTGATGATAGTGGGTATGGATCAGGATGCCATTTACATGTACATACTGTCATATCAGTGGATGTTCCTCACTTGTTCTTTCTTTATTTGCAATCTTTGCAAGCTGTAGCAAAGAAACATTTTTCAGCTTAGGGTCCCTCTTTCCAAAAATGTTTGATGAATGCTTTGCTTTACATCTGTGAACCATTATGAATTTTTCTTTTCTTGTAATATGACCTATGTTTGAAGCACAGTCTTCTATGCCTTTCTATACATTAGTTTCCAAAACGCGTGTGTTATGACCATGCATATCAAGTCCTGAAGTAATGTTTGCATGCATTTCAGTTTCTACCATCTGTTTCTCTTGCTTATCAGTATCATTCTGTTCACACTGCTGATTTTCTTGTGCACTTTTTTGCTGAAACATACAATAACATAATTTACAGAAACCAGGCAGGAGTCTACCAAGCTGCTGGCGTATAGCTTCCCTTAGATCGGTCAGTCGGACAATACCTGCAATTGGGTTGACCACTGAGTTCAAACAGAAGAACAAAACTGCCCAATGTATAACTTGCCTGTGAAGGTCTTTTTCTGGATATGTTTTCTGCAGGATCCATTTGACAGACATAACTATTAAACCCAATAGCCAAAAGACAACTGCCACAATGGAAAAGATCATGACTGCCCGTGTCTTCTGTATGATACTGGATTGGAAACCTTTGTTGGTTTGAATTGCAGATTGCTGCTTTTCTGCTCTTGGTGCCAGTTTGTTGTTGCTTGTGTCTGAATCCATGTTGGCTGCTTGATTTAGTTCTTGTTTCCTTTTTCTTTGTTGATCCTCAGCAATGCTGGGTTGTAACAACTCTCTTTGTTTTCTCTGTTTTATTGCCTGCCGTTGTTTTACTGCCTTATACACAACGATGTTCACGGACAGCAAAATGCTAATAAGGAGGAGCATCAGAGATGCATTACTTATGATGTACCCTAGGGGCAAAAGTCCTATGCAGTGTCCATGTCTCAAGTATGGTTCCTCCAGACAGTTCCATCCCATCAATGTTGGAAACACAACCAGAGCAAGTACAACCCAAGAAAACACAATCGCTACACCTGCATTACGCCTGGCATGAGTAACCTGGTTGTAGTACAATATGGGGTACTTAACTGCCACAAACCTGTCCATAGTCAGTAAGTTCAGAGCAGACGCTGACATAAACTGGGAGAACATGGTGACACTCCTCACCTGTAAGACATTGTATGGTCCCGGCTTGTACATGTGGTGATCTACATTGTAATGGACATGCCACAGAATCATTGCCCCACCCAACAAGTCCGTAATGGCAAGGTTTGCGACATAGAAATACATGGGCTGATGGAGTTCTTGCTTAGCCACGATTCCCCACAGCACAAGAATGTTGCAGACTACAATGGTGACTCCTACAAGGATATAAAGGACAGTCACTACCTTGCTGAAGGGAGCTTCCTCGTACCAGGAGCAGGCGTTGACAGCTTCATCATACGACATGTTCTGTAGCAGGACGTGCCAGGCATAGCATTCAAACGGATCTGCATGATGCAACTCGCTGGGTCCAGGCATTGCAGCAGAACTGTTGTTTGCCATGTTCTCAGTCTCCTGTTTTACCGGAGTAGTCCGATTTCTTATTCCATCTTATGGCGAAGAATCAAATCCTTTTGATGCAGTTTCTGTCTTCTCTCAATGCAGATTATATCAACTCAAAAGTCGCTACTGGCTTGACGCTCGGAAAGAGTAGTAGTAGTATAGTTGCCACTGCTCCAGCTGCTAATATTAGTTGCCCAGTCTGCATCAGAGATGAAATCGTGCTCTTGATTTGAAGCTCCTATGGTGAGATGTCTATGAATAGCTTCATCAGGTTTGTAAAGAGGGTATTTACTAGTAAAGTCTTGGTATACGGCCAAAACCAATTACCAACTACAACTGGGTAATCCTTCTGCTACCTTCTCTCCCCAAGGCAAAAGTGACTTGGTCCCTGACTGGTGAGGGTTAGCGCTATCGTGTGAAGAAAATTTGTACAAAGTACAAAGTACCTGTATGCCAGAATCTTTAAGTGCTTTGGTAAGGAGCTAACACGCAAGGCTATTCGAGGTCACTGACTATACATGTAACTCCGCCTCAGTGAACAGGACTACTTTGAAGGGAAGTTATAACTGCGGTGGTAATTTGCCAACCTCAGATTGACCCTAATGCGCTTAAGAGGGTAAGAGAACAAAGGCTGTCAATGTTATGTTTGATGTTAACCTTAGAAGATGTACATTTTGTACGGTCCTCCTGCTGTTTGATTTTGATGTATATGGCTCAGGGTATCAATACTTAACATTGTTTTATGGATGATGAGGATAACAAAGATGATAAGATCAAAAAGACAAAACAGGATCCACATATGTTGCTCATCTGTCAGCAGTATCAGGTAAACAACATCAACTCTTAAAGGTCTGAGAAGTACCAAATCTTAGCATCATCATAGTGCAATGACTCTGTTTGGAGGTCGATAAAGAGTATGAAAAATAATGATGAAGGCCAATTTTTCCCTCCACATGGCGTTTAGTCTTTTGCTGGTCAACTGTTACTGTGAGTGTGTATTTTGAATTCAGTGTTGCACATTGTCAGTTACATTTTGTATATTTAAGCTGACACCAATTTGTCTGTACCCATAAATAGAAGTACAATGTACTAGCAGGTTGGTTATACGCCTGTTACCTGCTTTTTGTCATTACAAGATACATGTAACAGTTAAGCCTTTCTTCAACACCCGTAGCTTCCCTAAAAGCACAGCTTTGCTTTGTATTGGCTCAAAATTAGATTGGAAGCCATCGTGAGTGCATTGGCATTAGGTTGGCACTTCAAATTTACCACAGCTTTCAGTCATTCAGTGTTGTATGCTAGTAGAATACATTGTATGTCTGTAGAGATATTATTGATGTTACATACTACAGGCTGCACATACTTTGAATTAAAGAAACCCCAACTACATATATTATACATATGTTGTTTGAAGATTTTATCTTTGAAGCTCTATTTGTGTATCTTGCACGTTGCTTTTTAAAAGTCAGATCAGTTACATAAGAAAAAAGAAGTATATGGATTACACAAGGATTGTTAGGTTTAACAGTCTTCAACAGGTATGTATTATGCAGGATCAACTTACTGTACTCTAGATTTGGTGACATTTTACCCTTAGCCCTAATGCAGCTTAGGTAATCCATTTTCTAAAGGTTAAGACACCTTTTTATCCCGTCTAGGTTCAGGAGTTACAAGATGAACTACAGAGGAGGGAACAGCGTTGGCAGAGCAGTCTGAACCGGTTAAAGAACCAGCTGCAGGCAGCTCAAAATGAAAGCCAGGAGCTCCGGGAAGAGTTGAGAATGATGGAGAAACAGAGGCTAGATGCCTGGAGTAAAGCAGACACTAAGGTCAGGTGTTCAAAACCTGATATTTCTTCAGTTGTTGCTAGTTTGTAGCAGTGTTCTAGCCAGTCTGAATTTTTTTCCGTCTGTCCCTGGATTTTGAACAGAAATCCTGTTGAGTATTGAGTGCGAGTGCCAGAGGCTTCCACGCAGTGGTCCAAGGGGGGTCCATGAAAATTTTGAAATCTACAATGTAAGACCCTCTAAAACAGTTTCCTGCATTTTGAAGGGCAAATTTTGCTGGTAGAGTAGAGTAAGACTCAGCTTGGTTCAATGGAATCTGTGCTGAATTTCTGGGATCCTGCAAAATTTCATTTGTTTAATATCTTTACATGCCGATTTTTGTCAGTTACACAGGATGAAATGGGCAAACTGAAAAATTCTGTCAAAGGGCTGAAGGGCAGATGCTGCCTAGAACCCTGGTTTGTAGGTTTGTTGCAGTCAGCTGCTCTTTCCACACTCCAGAACAAAAGAACAAAAAAACATTTGGACCCTACATACTTTTTATCTGTATCTATATTTCAATAACGTAATCTGATACACACTTTTGACTACAGAAGAAAGACCACGCCCCAGCCAAGGCCTTCCACAAGCAAAAAGTGAGAAAGGAAATCTCTCCAGAGAAGGATGAAGAGACGAAGTCCAGTGAAGACAGCGACAAGTCTCCAGAAATGCCCGCTCCACCCAAATCTCAGCTCCAATCACAGAAAGACCGAAAGGAAAAACGTACAGGTCATTTTCCCCTAGACGAGTGGGATTCTGACTCCGTTCCTGAAGAAACTCCAAGGAAGATTCCCATAGCTGCAGCCCTGGAAGAGCACCCTTCTGGGGTTAAGACATCCGATGGCCCAAAGCCAAGGAGACCACTGCAGCGGAAGAAGGCCGTGAAGTTTGCAGGAGACGAGGACTTGAGCTTGGAAGAAGAGGATGCTGATGCAGTGGAGCATCTTCAACATGGAGATGGAAAGGTCACTCTTCCCTGTAATTTACATAATGATCTCATTAATTCTCTGTGGATGGCTATGTACGTGTATCTCCTTAAACTAGTAAGGCTAGATGAAGTTACCATATATTTGCATGACTGCACTAATCTTTACGGTGTCTGAATAAAATCCATAGTAAGTGCTTCAGAAGAAAAGTCATGGTGACATCAGCATATTTGGTGTATTTATGTATTGGGAGTTTGCAATATTTTGTGTTCAGGATGAAGTTCAACTGCAATTTCTAACACAAGAAATAATGCTTAGTTAGTAATACCCAATTGACTGATCGACTCCAGTCTTTGTCAAGGAATTATGGACAATTCAGGTTGATATGTTATTTTTCGAGTGCATGTATAACCTAGCTGTATACAATACTTTGGTACATGTATGTTTCAAACTTCATCATATACTTCTTACACCTTATGTTTATGTTACTTTACTTTGTATTGAGCAAACAAGTAAAGGTCTGTTACAGCTGTCACAGATTTTTGACTTTACCTGACAGACTGAGAATGTTCTGAAGGACGGAAGACGTGTCATCACCTTCAGTAATGGGACAAGGAAGGAGATCAGCGCTGACGGACAGACGCTCATCGTCACTTTCTGCAACGGAGACATTAAACAGATCATGCCTGACCAACGGGTGGTGAGTAAAGCTGATACTATAACATAAGCTTTATACACATCAAAAATTCCAGTGACTTCTGTATGGTCAACTATAAAACTACAGAAACAAAGTAGATACAGATTAAATCTTGTCATAGAACGTTGAGCACAGATGTCATTGAACCAAGCTGACTCTACTCTACCAGCAAAATATTCCCATCTAGATTCAAAATTTTCCCAGACCCCCCAAGGATTGTCACACGTTCCGTGTAACATCTCACACCTCTGGCACTCAATTCAAAATCCAGGGGACGGAAAAATATTTCAGACTGGCTTGAACCCTGATGTAACCACACCTGTGATTGGTTTGAATTGTACCTGGTATGATTTACTGACAGTTGTGTGTCAAGAATGTAAATTGTGTTTTTATTTTACGGTTTACCTTGTTCCAGATCTACTACTATGCAGAGGCGCAGACTACCCATACCACATACCCTGATGGTCTGGAGATCCTACAGTTTCCCAACAGTCAAATGGAGAAGCACTATCCAGATGGCACCAAAGAAATCACTTTCCCAGACCAGACTATCAAATATCTGTTTCCTAATGGGGATGAAGAAAGTATTTTTCAGGTATGTTACAAACCATTTCAAACGTGAAAGGATCATCAGAAAGTAGTAAGTAATATGGTTTGGTCCAAATCAATTCACATTCAGGCTGGACATTTTCATTTGTTCAAACCAAGAAGGGGATTTATGATGTATCTTTTAGATCACTGAACCTTTAATAGAATTATGTTGGTTTTCCAGGATGGCACTGTGCTAAGAGTGTCCAAAAGTGGAGACAGGGTGGTTGAGTTTGCCAATGGACAGCGAGAAATACACACTCTCAACTACAAGGTACATGTACAATCTTCTCAAAACATACTTTCATTTACTGACTTTAAAATGTGTTGGACTCTGTTTTGTTGAAAGGAACTTTACCTGTACACCATGTACTCAAGGTAATGTTGGAGTGATGCCCACTGAGCCTCTTCAGCTAATCTGGCAAAAAGTATGCATTTACATTTGCACATTTACCACCAAGAGCCATAATTTTATCAAAAGGAACAACTCTTGCCTTGTTTTATTTCTGTATACAACATAGGATGGTGTAGTTGAATCAAAAATTGTGCTGAGTCGATTGCACAATGATTTGACCATTTTCCTTTGTGTACTTTCAGAAACGAGAGTACCCAGATGGAACAGTGAAAACTGTGTACCCAGATGGTAAGCAGGAGACCAGGTACAGCAATGGGCGGATCCGTGTCAAAGACAAGGATGGAAACATCGTTGTGGACAAAAGGATGTGAAGAAAATAAAACAAGAAACCCAGTCCTGTGAGATGCAAAAAAAAATAGTTTGCATCTTGAATCGGTTACCAGAACAATCGTACAGTATCCCTCAAACAAATATACATAATTTAGCATACTGTTGTTACTTCATCACTTGCCTACTTCAAAGATAAGAAATTATCCTATTATATGGTAATTAGGCATTTATATCAATTATATCAAGAAGGTTAAAGAAATAGTAGAGATATATTAAGTTTGTACATATGATACATGACTGTAAAATGTAAGGCTTACCAGTAATATTGTGAATTTTGGCCTGTATGCGAATGGCCATGTGGAAATGTTATGGGCCTTTGAGTGTAAGGTTAGAAAATGTGCCATAAAACTTTTTTTCAGTCAATTTACAAAGTGTTGATTATTTTTTGAAATGTCAAAGTTCAATCTAGCATTCATGATATTTATAAATGTATACATGTACATGTATTAGGTTGTATATGCTTACTGTACAATGATGAGGATACAGAGAACAAGAAGAATATTTCCATTCATATTTCATATTTACATTGTCCAGAATGTACATTTTGTACAAAATGAGGTACCGGGTATATAGGTACAAATGTACCGACAATGTAATGCACACAGGAAAGAAGCAACAACCTCACATTTTAGTGCTGTCCACTCACATTTCAGTTGGCACTAATGAATTTATTTTTCATTGACCTATTGCCACCCAATAGTGTATAAACAAGATGCTCTTATAGGCCTGCAATACAACGCTTGTAAGATGATTCTTGGATCTTGTTGTAATATCACTTTGTGCGTATATTTATAAGCATGTGTTTGGTTTTTATTTCACCTCACATTCAACCATATGGACTCTCCTGAGTCCTGTTACTCTTCGATTGTCGCAGTGTCTTGATATTTCTGATCATCCTTTGTATCTATGACAAAAATAACCCTATAGGTGAACTGTGCTGTACCTTGGGCAGTGCAGAGCAGTGTGATTTTTCCCTGGGGTCCGCACTAAAATAATGATAGATGCTGAGCTGAAGCCATTTTTCTACAAAGGACACACTGCATTCCCCCAAATTAAAAACCTTTAAAAAGATAACTTGAGGGATATTTTGACAACATTGGCGCCACCTGCTGCGAGTTAACGAGTGGGTTTTAAAAAACTCATAAATAAAAAACTAAAAAAACTATGGTCATTGATGTGCCCAATTAAAGGCTTCAGATGCAATTTAAACATGTATATGACAAAGATATTGGATTACTCCCGTATTTCTAACGTTAGTCTTCTAGCAAATTGTATTTGTCAATGTGATATAAAGTTCTTAAGAAAATTACATTTAAATGAGTGGGCACAAGACCGCAATTTTCAAATGCTGGTTATTCTTGGTCTTGGGGGCATATACACCCTATAGTCTCTCCCTGTACCTACACAAGTTTGAGATTTAAAAAAATCAATTTGTCCCTAATTCTATCCAGGTGATTCCGTCAGACATGATAGCTTATGAGAAAGCTCGGTAATAACGACCATTGTTGTTTGTTTAGCGCTGGTAAAAAAAAATGAAGTGTGCGAAATGGAGGCTATGGCAGGTCAATCAGGTGAGGATAATTTCTTCTCACCTTCTTTTCACTTTATATACATATAATGAGGGGTTCCATGTGATGTGAGGTGATATATTTGACAGGTTGCGTTGTGTTGTGCAGACAATGATGTAGTCGCCTACCTTCTCCATGATACATCGAATCAATGCGCCCATGCATCAATCCTTACGAAGCAAAGAATACAAAGGAACCCAAAATAACTTTCTTTAAGCTGTCAGTACCCGTTTTTAATTTGGTATCACTAAATTCAAAAAAAAGTAAGAGGACTAGACAGGAGAAACAAAGGCGTTTCGACTTTTCATTTTTTTAAAGTATCAAGCTACCCACGACAGGTTTCTTGCCCGCCGAGCTCCCACCAACTCACTCCTTCCAACTTGACACATCAGTATGAAATAAACACAAACAAGACAGACAATTCACAACGAAAGACTGACACAAGAAAAGCGAAGATTGTAAACCACAGGCACTGTTTTCCCCGTCGACTCTCCCTCAGTGCACTGAGACAGAAAAGCTGGTTTGTTAGGATGAGCAAAGTCCAGCCTTTGTGAGTCTTGTTTTTGGTGTGTGCTTTATTACACATACTTTGCGCAGCGTAACTCAAGAAGCAATGGATATGCGGGAGGGTCATGGGCAGATCAAGGTCGATTTTGGACTCCTAGCGGCTTCCCTTGGTGCTGTAGCAAGGCCTCCTGCTTTTGTATCTCTAGCCTTGGAATCCAGCTCCTTGCTCCTGACATCAAACTAACTGTAGATAATGCGGGGCAATAGTTCATGACGACGCAGTGCAAAAGTTCATGGGGCCACGACCGCTGTCTGTTTGATCAGTAGACTAGAAACACCGCGATGATTTATGGGTACAGTTCAAAGAGACTAAAGGGAGCTTTTATCTGTGCCCATTAGCCGGTTAATTGGTGCTGGCAAACGACCTGTCCGTCCAGGCGTATGCCCTGTAAGGTGCTTTTGATGGGAATAAGTTACCGCCAATGACTTTATTTAATAGGGATATACATGTATAGTGTTATCTGTACCATGAAAGGAACATGATTGAGATACATCCATCATTCATGAAACCGATGACGTCCCACACATATAGTCCATTCAAAACGTGTATGGCAGGGATAGAATTGTATCTAACTGCATGATGGTTTTCCTCTACAGATATTGTTCTTCCGTTCATTTCCGTTCAATATTGATCATCATCATATTGGTTATTAAGGAGGGTGTCATGTATAATTTTGGTATCAATGTTACATCCCAGTTTCAACTTCAATGCTAATACTAGTGGAAATTATGTTTTAGTGTATGAAGAAGTCATTATTACATATCATTTCATAAAGTTATTGTGCCGCGCGCTCCAAGTTCCCACAACAAATAGCAGTGACTGCATGACGGAGATGAATAATGTCATTGTGTGTGTACAATGTATACGTGCTGTACGTGTGTTGTACGTATGGCTCGTCATGTCGCGACTCCAGGTCACTGGCCGGAGAGTGTGGCGTACGTGTATGTGTGAGAGAGTAGCCTTAACGTGATTGATGTTTGTTTGGAGGACACAGTCGTGTATGGTCTCTCATCAGGAAATGCCGCATGAGACTCCAAAGTTGATAATGATAACAATTACGACAAGATTTTGCAGATAGCGTTTTACGCTTTGCTTTGATAGTACATTTAGTATTATCATTATGTGTCTGGTCCACTTAAAACAAATATTTTCCTTGACAATTTAATCGCCGCAAGTACTTGATATATCGTGTTTATTTTTCTAAATTGCTCCAAGCAACTGTCAAAAACTTGATTCATATTCTTCAAAATCTTTAAACTGTCCTTGACTGTCTGTAACTTCTATTTCCATGTTCATTTGCAATATTTTGTTCAACTGAGACATATTCAATGATTATCATATAAAGTTATTTGTACTGGTCTCGATCGTTTAAGTATAATTCTTGTGATTATGTAAGAAATGAGGTTATACCCGTAGTTGGAAGCTCTAAATGTATGTGACTGTCTAAAACAAACAGTTGTTGTAGTCTTCGAGTAAAAAGTTTGTACAACGAAGGAACAGACCAGGGAACAAACGGACGCATCACACGTCAGGGTTTATTGTCGCGTTTCCAATGAAAAATGGTTAAATTCATACAATGTTGCAACCAATTATCAAGAAGGTAATTTCACATTCATAACTGTTAAATTGAAGGAAACCAAATAGATTATACAAAGATGATATCACAAAAAAAGGATAAAAAGGACAGAATAAGAAGGTCACAAAATTCACTTTTCAGACCTTAAGTGTTAAAACAGACATGACCACATTTAACCGTATCGCAGAACTAGATCTATATACAAGACAAATTCGTCTTACAATGTAAACAATGTACTTGCTAAACAAACATTATGTTACCTCAACACTAATGATAGTAACCCTCATATGGACGGAGTGGATAAGGGCAAAATAATTCATTACTTATTGATATACAACTAAATACGAAACACATATCAGGCGTTATTAGCAACTTAAGTAATAATGCACTAGTAAAATGACAAATTCTATAATTCACCGTATTCTAATGACACCATTCAGGAGGGTTCAACGACAAACAAATGGTGATCATCGTTAAAGCTAATAAGCCGACTTTCGTAAAACAAAGCAGTGATCAGTGAATTAAATGGGCACCTACTTTGACAATGTCTTCATACATTTCATGGCATTGGGAGGACAATAAATGACCCCCACAATTTCCATAACCATGTTTTTTCTCGCCTTGTATTTACTGATTTTGGTAAGGCCGTCGCCTGCGAGGAAATTGCCACCATGATTTACATTTTGGTAAACATTGCTATTAGGCGTAACACTTAGCTAGAGGTTTAGACCTTATCATTATGCTGATTCAGTCATCACTATTCAAACAGAGCCATGATCAACTATCTCATCTCACATTGGCATAGGCAATACCGGAGCCTGTACGAAGACTGTTTTCACATGCCGTCTGCAGAATGTCTGTAACAGGTGTCCATAGTTTGTTCTCAGTCTGGACGCCTGCGCGCTTCGCCATATCCAAACCTCGCAATCCGGTCGCTGATGTGGCGTCCTGGACTGACTTTCCTCATTGGGGACATTAGGGGGATAGGGATAACCGGACAAGACTTCGGCATGTTTTGGTTCTTCTTCTGACTCGCACACCCTCGTCTTCTGTCGTCTCTATAGAGTTTAGTGAATCACGTCACGCCAACCCGATGTACCATCCTCATTATGTCCATAGATATACCCTGGTAAGGAAGAGGAAACACAGTGTATCATGTATACGTTCTAAGGAACTTTCTTAATCTACAGTCTATATATGTTCGTCAGGGATTTCATTTTTCAGAGTTATCATCACTGGTTAGAGTTACACTCTTTACAGACAGGATATTCAGTTAGGCGGGCTAACTGCTTAAGTTACCATTAAGGTTGAATATACTTAAATAGGTCGGGCCGTTTTTCACTCAGAAGAGATAACAAAACCTTTAACGGTAAAAATATACCACATATAGATATAACCTATTGCAAAAAAATCTACAATTTTCTATATGTCTAACGTCTGTTATTACGTGCAGGGAATGTTCTGGTGACGCTATTTTACGAAAGATCAAAAAGACATATAGACTTGGTAACATTGAAACACACGATTGTAAATGCTAAGAACCAATGTTGTGAATAAATCTCCAAGCAGATCCTACGATGGCATAAGATAGTGCTAAACTGGCCAAGGAGTGTAGTCAGCCAAGAGGTGTACATTTGCCAAACACACTCATAGGTCGGCTTCGCTCCTCTTGCAGCTTTTGAAACTATCTTATGCTACCGTAGGATCTGCTTGGAGATTGTTTTTGTTTCCGTTTTTAGTCATTTATACAGACATATGAAACATACATCAACCGTACCTTTGCGGCGAGCGAAGAAAGCTCCGCTCCTGTCACAGCTAGCGCTGAGTCCGTCTGGTACCGATCTACATTTGTAAGACAGTCCTCTTCTGCCTGGAGCGGCGGCGATCACAGGTCAACCCCCTCCTCCGGGGACCATACTTCAAGTCGTCTTTTGTTTCCACGGATCGTAGCCAGGCGCCATTTGCTTAATTAGCGACATGTTGGAGCTACATTATGGACCGGCGAGGTAATCCTAAGACAATAGAAATTGATGGCTATCAGTGGTCCAAATAAGCAGTTATCAAAAACAAATATGTAGCAACATGTGAAAAAATCGTAACGACATAACACAAAAATTGGGCAAATCGATCGTCATATGATTTTATCAATGATTTCTTTACGTGTCACTGAAGTGTCAAAAACATTTTCCGAGGCAATCATAACACAAAACACAAAGTTGGAGATGATCAGGAAAAGAGGCCGACCCACGACACCTACCCTTAATCATCCGTGACGACAAACATAATGGACAAGCAATGACACAAATTGCAGGCTCCCTGTGGCGGGCATGACAAATATGCCAACGATATGCTGTCATTTGAAGGCTTGATATATCGCAGTGATAATTTTATACAAGGTCGGAAAACAGTTGAGAAACACAGCAACGATGACAACGGCCTCGTGTCCCGTCCTACATCAATATTTGCTTGGTCATCATGAAACACTCTTATCTTGATAAACCTCATTCAGTATTCATTCTCTATCTACACCCTATCCACTCCAGGCCGATGCCTTTGTTTTGTCTCAATGCAGGGGAAGTGTTTTAAAAGCTGTTTTGTTCCTTTGTATTCCTTGAACAAAGTAAGATTTTCTCGAGTCTAATCCAGCTTAGTCTTATGAAGGATCATTAATATTTTAAATGCTACTGATAATGCACAATGGGAAATAGATAACATCGTTGAAAACTAAGTACCAAAATACCATAGAAGTAATTGACATGATGTGACGTTAACTCCATTCTTTCAAGTTTTGCTTGTCTATCTCACCATACCGAAGTAAAACTTCATAAGTAAAGTATGGTCATGGTTATAGAATATTGGTTACCTTGAGAATATGATTAGATTACTTTTGTTTGAAGGATAGCCCAGGTGACATCTTGCCTCACCAGATTAAGGGCTCAGACGCGAAATTGGGTGTGCATAATTACCATTGAAAACTTTTATTTTCTTCACCAATGCACTCGATCAAAGGGCAAGAAGTACACGAAGCAAGTGAAGCATTATATGATTTGATTATCTTTCTCTGAACCATTGCTAATACTTATCATTGACATGTTTGTGCACTGGAAAAGATCTGTCCGCTCTTAGACACAGCGCAAACAGTCCGTGTGGAAATGTAAGATGACCTTAATTAATCCGTGTGAAGTGCGGAAGGCACAATTTTCTTCTAGAATTCTATTGGCATATTCTAGTGTAATGCCAACTAAAATTTGTTGTCTTTATGATTATCTTATAGGTGCCAAGTTAAGACGAAGGGCATCGTTTATTTCGTTTTGAGGAGGAATGCAAAATTCATCTGACTACGAAATCCAATCCATTTGAACATTTCACCGGAGTATGACCTTCTTATCTCTATACCAGATCAGATTGAAGAATGATGCAATTAAGAGACCGAATGTCCTGAAGGGCCTGATTACGAAATGTTTCGAGTCTCATTATGTATCGATAGTTGTCAAACAAAAGATCGGTTTCATTTGTTATAGCTATACTCGAAAGGATGACAAAGAATGTGATAATGTCCGCCCTTTTATTGTCTTTAATTAAAGCTTTATCAATAGTAGTTCAATACCAACTTTTATACGTACAAACTTATTTCTCAACAACGAATCTTATCTAGTACTCTGGTCGACCTTTGGGTACCTCCCCGTATAGCCTGGCGGATTTCGACGCTTTCCTTCAAGAACATATTCATATCTTGGACACAGGAGGATGGTAAAACTTATACATATTCTAAAAGTCATAACATGATACAAACGATTGAGTATACATGGATTAAGACTGGCCGTTGTAAGGGACAAAAGAAAACATGGTTTTTGACATTTAGCTCTGTCGTGTGTGCCTCCGGTGTCGATTCCGATAGTAGACAGTCGTGTGTACATTCAGGGCTTGAAATACCACATATGCATGTTAGTGCAGGTAAAATTGGAGCTGTGCAGGTATTTTTGGTGTCTACCTGCGCTGGTCCAAGCACTGGGTTTTATACATAAATGTCCTATGATGTAGGTGTATATGGATTGTTATTAGCTGCATTGACTGTTAGCACCTATAAAGTATAAAAGAAAAAATAGTAATGGTTCCTGAACAATTTTAGTATGATTCATACTTCCTAAATTCAGAGTGGTGCAGGTAAAATTTGTCTGGTGCAGGTAATTTTCAATGTTACCTGCACCAGTGCAGATATGCAGAAAAAAGTGTTTCGAGCCCTGCAGTCATTGTATGATCTGAAGGTTAGTCTCGCCCAGGCGGTCCCATACTTCATTTCGTCTTTTGTTCCCTGAACATTTGCCGGGCGCCATGTACTTAATTACTGATGTCTAGTATGTGGATCTCTTCTCTTTATTAGATAAGAATGGAGATCGCTTTAAGGACAGTCTTTCATGAATAATTACTCAAGGGAAAAGTTCTGTGGTCTTAATTAAAAGAAGACTCCCGCAAGGAAATAACCATGAAAATGCTAAGGAATGTGGAAGTAATTCCATTAAGTGCAGAATCCTTGCTCTATAATAATGAAGACGTGAAGTGATATGGGACGTACTCGTTTCTGTTATGATAGTGTTATCTATACCTTCTAATACATTATGCATCAAGGACAAGGGCTGATATATATATAGATATGCGTCAACAATAATTCTAGATGATGATGTCTATTAGATAGAAGCCAGTCAGAATAAGTCAATCAAAACCATTTTGAAGCAGCAGTTTTCCAAACACCCATCTATACATTCAGTGCCCTTTAGAAGTCTACCTTTCTCCCAGGAACTTGGGGAAAGTACTAGTAAAGATGCACTTTTAAAAAGATGTACTGGATATCATAGAACCAAGCAGAACAAACCTACAAGGATGTAAGAAAGCCTTTTCTGTAACAAGACAGTTAATGTTTTCAAGACACATACACTACTCGTGGTGAGGATAATGTTTCTACTTGACCGGCCGACTCCCCTGACGTACTATTGACTCTATTTGTCCAATTTCTACAATAAGACCACCGATCCACGT
This sequence comes from Branchiostoma floridae, assembly GCF_000003815.2. Lineage (NCBI taxonomy): Eukaryota > Metazoa > Chordata > Leptocardii > Amphioxiformes > Branchiostomatidae > Branchiostoma > Branchiostoma floridae. The sequence continues at coordinate 6,407,021 of NC_049989.1, read as the reverse complement.
GGCCTGGTAGAGGCTACATATGCACGGCTATCGCAATATTGTCGCAAATATTTCTACCACCGCACCTACACCCCCACCCAAAAAGAAGTTTAGCACAGTCGCCTGGCGTGACCCGGACCTTTACTCGAGATTCACTGTACTTTTCCTTGTACTTGTGTCCTTTTTTGTCCCCTTCATACTGGTGTCGATATTACCGGATCATTGGCAAAAGGTACTTTTCACAGCAGATGATTTCTGGAAATAATATAGATTCTGGAGTACTGTTGCTGCAACGATCCTGCACTGTCCGTAAATAACTTCATCAGGTTGGCAATTATTCATATAGTAAGCTTCTTTAGGGACAACCAAAGGATACCTACTTCCAGCATTTCGGTGTCTATCAGACACAATCATCAGGTTAGAATGACTGGAAACATCGACAGAGAGGAAAACAGAAGAATACGCTGGATTAAAGAAGCAGTTTGGATCAGAAAATCAGCTCCAGTCATGAACAACGATGAGGGGGGATACAAGCTGAGCCACGTTTGGGACGGCATTCTTGCTGCTGCAGCGCCACCTACATCGGCTATAAGTAGCAGCAATAAGTAGCTATAGTTTCCAGTCATTCTACCCTGATGATGACACCGAAACGTTGGAAGTAGGTACTCCTTGGTTGTGCCTAAAGAACCTTACTATAAGGAGGTCCTGCACTGTGTTTGATTCTCACACGGTGGCGCCCCTACTCTGGAGAGGCATCCTTGAGTACTGTAATAGTCAATTTTGAGAATGCTCGTAAAATACGTCCTCAGTCATCTAGTATCATCCTCAGAAATCCTCGTTTTAGGGAGTGGAAGTTGCTGACAATTTATCGTTTTTAATCACATTTTGTCTGTATCAGAAGAAGAATAGAAGGCATGACTATAGCTGTAGTTATATGATCTACCAACCGGTTAACCACACATTATTGGTTTATGTCTGAGATCCTGTGAAACATACTCAAGAGGACTAGTTTTAAACGCAGTCCTTATTGCGCCAGTGAAATTTATGTTTATTCCCTCTACAATTCAGTAACAGTAAATTCCCCACGCATGTTCCAAACAGAGAGAGATATTTGTGGGATTTGCGGCTATGTTTGACGGCCGATAACCTGGCAGGTTCCCGTCGAAAGCAGACTCCGTGAAATGAGATCCGTCTCCACTTGAGCCGCGGATTATCCGCTAAATGTTTGATGGTCTTTAATGATGACAAACGCCAAGTGTAAAAGGCTTAGGGCGAAGAATTGAATGTAGCGGTTTTGTACAGTACAAATCAGGCTTACGGTGAAGATCTTAGAACACAAACAGGCACAGAAAGAAGATAGTGACATATAGGTAGAGTGATATCAAAATCTTTTAAAAGCATGCTACATATTGCTGGAAACGGTCTTACACGTCCTCGTTACTTCTTGAAATGCAGACTTTACATCGTGACATATACACCCATATCCACCATAGGATATTTCCCCACTAGATAGATGTATAGACCCCTCTATAACTAATGGCAGACAACTTGGCAAAAGCCCAAAGATCTACCAATTACCCGGATGGAGACTACAATCACCACAATGGACTTCTTTTCGGGCAGCTCTTTCGAAGGTTGTGTTCTACGATAACGAATCGCAGTTTAGGCTCAGTAAAGAGAATTGTCGTCATAGTAACCAGTATACCATACTTTTCATCATAGTTACTGTCCGCTCCGATAACCGACAGCAGCTCAACTATGTACCAGCCGTAAACCAGGATGATATATCTGGATGTATTTATAGACAGAACCAGTTTCTTCTGGCTTATATCTTCTTCCGAAAATACTTTTTCAGAACAGACCTCTACCTCAGCGATCCATCGGTTTGCATACTTCTTTCCTTTATTCATAGGAGAGAGAATGCCATGATCATATTACTAATAGAGAGTATTAAGTTGACATTCAGCTGTGAGAAATGACTAGATTACTAGAAATCCCACAAATTTGTTACAACCTTACTGCTGAGACAGCACCATATAAAGCAGTGAGCGGACTTGAAAGGCTGCCATGTGAGGAACATTGATGGACGTTTGGCGGCCGCAGTCAGCACTTAAGCTAATGAATGGGTCTAGCGTACTTCCATTACCTTAAGGAAAGATTAAGGACACGCTTTTGGTTTGATGCATAAATGAACGAAAATCCCTGCGTAAGTCCTATTTGAAACTTTCAAATAATAGCTATGATACCGCTAATGTATCACCTATGTCAAAGTGGACCTTAGTTAATGTAGGTGGTGCTTTGTGGTGGTATTACGTTTTGTACGTCGTGACGCACAATTTTGTCAGAAGCACAAGAGTGAAGACTTCAGAGGATTTTGTCTCTATCATCGTTAATCAAAGAAACGTATATCCTTTCATTCGTTTGTATCTCAATATTGTCAACACATCGTTAGCAAAGTTCTAGATATATGATTCAATAGCTTCAGGTGAATCTAGGGACAGTTTTTGCTTAATGCAGGTACAGGCATGATATCACTTCTCTTACTAGTTGATAAAGTGTACCAAAAACGACTTCATTGTCACATCTTACCGGGATATACCTTCAAGCTATCTATATATCTAGAACTTCAACGCACCTTCCTCCTTGGCTCGTCAACAAAGCGTAACTTTACAAGATTGAAATTTTCTCCGGGGTTTACCGTAATAGACAACATCTGTCACCAAAACATTTCTTGATTGCTCCAAACCTTTTACGCATCTGGCTTTCAATGGAGTGTTTCTGTAGGAGAAGCCGGAAACTTTCCGTCGATATCAATCAATACATGTACATCAACTGTAAGGCGGAGACGAGTTAGGATGTAATTTTATGGACTTGCGGAAGTTTTGTGATTAGAAGCTCCTGTAATAGGGTGAGACGTGACCTTCGGGTTATGTACGGACGTATATCGACCGTGAACCCGGTAGTTTGACAGATGTCTCAAAATTGAGCGGATCTGAAAGAATAGGATGTCTGAACAGTGCCTCAGGCTTCCTTTACTGAATGAAGAACTTAACTGTACATTTTTGCCAAACCAAGCTACAGGTCATAACAAGACAAACATATATATACATAAAAGTATCACAGATCTAAGTCTAACAAAGAAATTCGGCTTCTTCTCGCTTCTTGGTAATGATGAAAATGTAGGACTGTACGGATTTAGCTTTGGTCGGTTTGTCAAAACTCAAGAGGAATATAAATTTGTCGGTGCCACTCACACTGTTACGATGTAAATTTCAAGGTGCGTGAAAGTTGCAGAGGCAACATCTGTTCAAGTGAGAAGATTAGTCGTGCATACTAGTAACCCAGTGGTTAGTGACCCTGCGTTTGGGCCGAAGTCGTTAGTTCGAATCAGCCACATTCACGCTACTGGAAATGATCGCAGTCCTCAGAACTGGACGTTAATCCGTGACCCACTGTCATTTGTACTTTTTATTTTCATGTGCCACAAGGCCGCAGCAAGTAAATTTCATGGATGATATCCTATGCATAGTGCAAAAATAATGAGATAGCGAGAAAAAAATCAAGGGCAAAAAATGGCTAAATTTTCAAAATAGACACGTACACTAAAAACGTAGCAATAAGTGACAAACGTGGCATCACAACTAACAAGGCATTCATTCCTGTATTAATAAATATATAAATATAAAGTGAATTACTGTAAAAGTGACACTTGTGTGGTACACTGGCACATTCTCCTATAGCAGAGTACCGTCAGTCATTTAGAAAACAGATGGAGTCCCTCTGACGACTCTGTTTCGCCTTTGCGTAGGAGAATGCACTGGCATCACTTGCCAAGATGGCAACTACATTCATGGCTTACATATTGGTGGCACTTTTACAACTATCCAGCAAGTTTCACTTCTGCAACTAAAGTCATGGCTACCTCCCTAGAGTCACTTCTACAAGTATGATTATTAGGCTACAACACAACATGTTTGCCTATTTTGGTCTATCTGACCATCCCCGAAGAAGAAAATATCTTTTTCTGAAATCAGGCGAAAATTAATGAGCGCTGATGTCATCCATAAAATTTACTTTCTGTGGCCTAATGTGGAAATATCACGATATATTTCTTGAATGATATCTGTAAAGACTGAAGAAACATTATCTGCTTTGGAAGATGAGGCGTAACTTTTCCATGACGTCAGTGTCCAAACAAGAATCTTTGTAACTACATATTCAGCACCAAGGACAGGGATGGCATGAAACACAGTATGAGAACCAACTGTACCATATATCGGTATGTACTTCAAACACACTCTGCAATCATCCCTATAATACTGGCTGGTCAACCTATTTCAGGAATCATTGCAGTTAGAGGCCGCTGAAAAAATTCTCTAAAACTCTCGCCTTTCCTCAATCAGACTAGCCTTAAAATGAAGTTTTGCACAGGCTAATATAGAACTGTTGTCCCAAATGTAATATTCCCATAAGCTTCAGATTGTAATACACACGCCAGTAAATTCCTACATGATGTCTTCTACGCTCCAGTTGGTATCAAGGGCAATACGATGCACGTATCTGTATGGCCCACAAAACCTGTCATAAAGCATCTGGAAAAGTTGTCCCTACATATAGGTAGATTATAGAGGCGGTGGCCTTTTTCTCAAGATCATTTACAACCGTTGTGAAAACACGCCTTGTTTCTTAGACGCACGAGAGGACTGTTACTGAGTCCCTGTGAAATCACTGTGCTTTGAAACAAAGTGCCCGTTTGGTACAACACGGCCAGCATAATCCCACCTCTCTGCAAAGAGATTTAATTTTTCATATGCAGCTCCTGTAAGGTAGGCCTTGGTAAGCCGTTCGCACTGCGCTGTTGTGTGTATACCTAGCGGTGACGTCGAAAACCCTGTAGAAACAAGCCATACATAACAAGCTTTTTCAGTCCTTGCTGTCTCTCGACCAAATCAACTATCAGACGATTTGGCTCCGATCCTTTTTGCAGTAATTTTTGTGCAATAAGTAGAATTTAACGAAGAACCAAGCAAAAGTCTGAAAATTTTGATGACATTTTTTTCATTACACATATGAGTCACATATTCATCGAGGAGTTGAATACTCCTTGCACAACAATATCAATTGATACTTATTGCAACATTTTTTTATTGTAAATCTTTCAACCGTTGATGTCTATTATTACCAGACGATGAGTAGGCAGTTCAGCATGATTGTCGCCAATCACCTGTTATCATACCCCAGGTGATGGTTTTCACGTCAAACACTAGTGTTTTCCAGGATCTAGGATAGTCTAAGATTAAGCGCCTAAATCCTAGGACAGATCCGCCCCTCCAGCTAGCTTAGCGCGTATCACCTCACAAATTCGTGACGACGCCTCGGCAAATCTTGTCTGTGGAACAAAAGCTCTCGTCGTCAGGGTGCTATGAGATCACTTCCACACGTCCCTGAACCGGCAGCGCAATGGGGGAGTCACTAGTGGTAGTGCGATTTAATCTGGCCCTTTCCGCAGTGCACTTTTCGTAAGGGAGGCTTAAGATCAAAGGGATCATATGGTGAGTCGCCTGTTCTTGTAAATATCACTTTTCGTCATGGTTGTGCGTTATTACCACGCCTAGGCCTATCGTGTGTTGACAAAAAAAAAAAGATTATTTCAAAATCATAACATTTGTAGCAGAATACAAGGTTGTTGTCTCCCCAAAACGTATTCTTTCTTTCTCAGCTGACCGCACTTCACGTCCAAATATGGACATACATCCGCCCTTAGCTTGCTGTCATCGGAACCATACCCCTTCGCAAAAATCCATCATATGCTTGATAGCCTGCGTCAGATATTCTAAGACGTTTCCATGACTACGGGATGTATACATTACAACACTTCTGCAAGCGTTACTAAGCAACCGTGCTGATCTGTCTGACTGTCACACCCTGCCGATCTTTCCATCTGGACAGGAAGTTGGCAGACCATTAGCCTTCTTTGAAGATCTCCTAAGTTCTGCCTACGTTTGTTTTTTGAGGAGCGCTGATCTGCGATTTTCAACATGGGAAAGGTTCTCTAATGCCGGCGAAGACCCTTTCAGCCCACCTATGATATTGATATCCACCGGTATTAGAATCTGGTCCATGTTGAAGATCGCAAATCAGTGCTCCCGGCAAAAAAATAAACGCCAGCCGCACCTAACAGGTTCGCGAAGAAGGCTAGGTTGTAACGGTGTCCTGTCAACGTTGCGAAATGCACAAATCGAGTTTGTAAAGTGAATCATATACGCCATACAAACAGCGGAACCTCAGAGTCTGTTCATCTATGTTTTAATGCTTAGTTCTATCTTAGTGTGCAAGGTACTAATATTGTGTAGCCTGTTGAGTCCATTTCGTGAGTTGGGATGAAAATCACACCATAGATCTATATATGTGTAATACAGCCGCTTTAGAAAGTGTTTACAATCTGTGTACAATGAAGTATACATTAACATTATATTCATGTTTAATGCCTGCGCTGCTACATGTACAATCTTGCTCTGTTGTTTGGAAATATACAGACCACACTTGTCAAGGTCAAACATTGCTGACACAAAAAAGTACTACGTTTTTTCTGCATACGCAGCTGAAGAGTTTGTGTCCCTGACAGCCTTACAGTACCCAATCCAGTCATACACACGGCCTTTTGGGATGTTCAATGCACAAGTCGGCTTAAAATCCATAATTTCACCGCGTGCAGAACGTATGAAGAGCCCAACAGGTCGATCACGTATTCCTTTGTACCTCATAGCGGGAGGGTAATTATATCAGGGCGCGTACCGGGGGGTGACAAGGGCAGAAATGAGTTCCTTTCATATCATAATCACCTTGGTAACGATTGCAACATTACCTTGTCAAGTTTTCACCATCGGTGGATGGTAGGTGAACAAAAACGAGTTCGGGTGAGATCAGAGGGCTGCAATTAACGTAAATGGGAGCTTTAATCGTCGACAGTGACAAGGTGATGAAAGTACCGAACAACGTTACACAGTCACACAGTCTGTCGTCTGGTAATGACGTCTCAAGACCATGCCGTTCGCTGACAAATTGCATACGTAACTTCACAACAGCATTTGCAATTTGTCTTCTTGTTCTTCATTTGGCAGTTGCAATTTGAAGCAAAAACATGTACATACATGAATCCCTCTTTCGCTCGTAAGTTGTCACCGAACAACTGGTCTGGAAATTACCAAGGACATCGCATATCTTTAATCTTCTCTCTCCACATAACGGTATTGATTACCAGGAAAGGAACGTCATGGCCATTCCTAGACGTACAGCTAACGACATGTATGGGCGGAGTATTATTACCAAACCACGCGGGTGGCGTGGCACAAGAACACTCGGAAAAGTATTCCTACTTCGTGACCGTTTTTCCACTCGCGCCCTTTGCCCTTCTTCTGAGAAAGAAAACGTCAAATTACCGAAAATGGGAACTTTAAGCGGCAGCGGCAATGAAAATGGATAACAGCACTTTAGCTAATGGCTCGCCATCTGTTGGTAACATTCTCCAAATTGTACAGCCGCAGAAGGATGTTCATTACGAATCAAACATAGTGGTATGTGTTGTTATTCCTGATTCATCTGCCTTTTCTCCTTAACAATTCTTATCAGATAGATTGCAAAAAGTTGGAACTTTAATGGATAGAAGTGAAGCCGCAACAGAGAATGTCTAAAGTGATATTGCTAAATTCTGATATGCAAATCGTGCCGACCGTCTTTTCACCTAAGCGACAGTTATATGTTGGTTATAACACGGTTATAATCACTTTCAATATTCAACATTTTTAGTCTGCTGTCTGTACTTATGCTCACAGTTGCTGGACAAAAATGCTGAACCCCTGAAAATAAACACCACGAAGTCGATGTTTGTCGAGAGTAAGACAATTAGCTAAAATTGTGAAGTGTATTTTCACCACAGGAATCAGCACACTAATAACGAGTCGTTATCAACAGTATTTTATAAGAATGGTGCTTTCACTATTCCTGTTTGTTTGCCATGTTGAAGTTCATCCGCACCAAGAGACGATACATCGAACATACGAAAGTAGGTGTTTTTAACGTCAGCGACATCACCAGCAATGGCAGTGGCTGAATAAGGCCGGCTATTGGAGCTGCCAAATGAACCGAATTCGAAGCCTTTCAACATCGTGCCATTAGTATGGGTGTCCAATTACACAAGACACATTTATAGGTAATCTTTTGCTCTTTCTCCAGTCGATTCTTCCTAATTGTGTCTTTTGCTAACGTGTCATTTCCCGCCCCTTTGGGACCGAATGTGGGATTAGCTGCTGGGGAATGTGGGTAATTATAGCAGCTCTGGCAGGTAACTGCGCTCGGTGATATACAGTGGCAGTTGTGAGACTTGATTTTTCATCTAAAACATGCCATATTTTGTGGAGGCTGATAAATGATATGTTTGTACCGGTGCTTTAAATATCACAGCGCAAGGGTAAGAATATGTGGTTTAGGCACTTCTCCTACCGCCCAGTTGAATAGTCACTTTAGTCGGCTTTCTTAACAAATCAGCCAAACGCTTAAAATCCTGATTTTGTAGCCGACGCACTGGCGATGTATCTTTTAAACGAGAGCTATACCGTCCCAATGACCTTTGCTAATTGCAACATTACTGGCTAAATCTTCCCCTGTTGTCAGACATCTTTGACACAAATTGCTATGAAAACCTCCTTCACCTCATCATAGCAGCTTCGCCATAATGAAGATCCCCCTTTAATGACTTGCCTTACGCAAATGACTCCATAAATCTTCTTTAAGCGTTCATTTGATTGCTCAAAAGTATCGCGCTTTTATTTCTTGCTGTAACTTGATGGTTTGTAACTTTGCTCTGATCTCGTCAACCGCAATGTAAAAAGCAACGTTAACGTTACAGTCTTCAACATCAAAGAAAGTTATCAAACTCAAAGTATAACCTCAAAACCGATGCGCTGGCAAATCTTCAAAACCCTTTCAGTCCTGTTATTTTGCAATCCATAGCCTTTTCTCTTAGAACATTTGAGAGAATGTAGAACTCATTACAGGAGGGGTCACTCCTGATACATAGTGATAGACCCTCTGAATATAGTTGTGAAGCTGAACTTCTCCCCCATTTGAACACCCGAAATGGAACGTCCCGCCACCCTTTGACCTTCCTGTGTCAGAGTACGACCTAAGCATTGTACTTCCGGTTAAAATGGCGTCCAATTTCGCGATAAACGAAATTACCGATGAATTTCTCGTCTGTCAAGTCTGTTTGGAGGATTTCAAGCAGCCTAAGATGCTGCCGTGTCTTCACACCTTCTGCCAACTGTGTTTGGAGAAGCTCCTGGCCGCAGAGCTGGACGGAAAACTGGCCTGTCCCACGTGCCGACAGGACGTGGCGCTCCCGCAAAATGGCGTCCAGGGGCTAAAGTCCAACTTTCTTGTCGGCAAGCTGCACGACATTCTGCAACAACAGGCTAAGGAGGATGGTGAAGCATCAGATCCCCGGGAGATAGGTGTCACCTGTGCGGTCTGTGACAAGGGTAATGCCGCTGAGTTTTATTGTGTTGAGTGTACTGACCACATGTGCCAAACGTGTAACGGCGTACACCGTCGGCTCAAAATCACCAGGTCACACAAAGTTGTAACGATTCAAGAACTGCAATCTGGTCAGGCATCCACCGAGCTCCCAGCAAGCGAGACCTTCAGGTGTGAGGATCACAATGAATTGAACAAGTTCTACTGTGACACCTGTCACCGGGTCATTTGTCTGCACTGTGTGGTCACGGCACACAAAGATCACCAGTATGTGGAGCTAGAGGAGGCGGCGGAGAGGGAGAAAGCGAAGATCAAGGGGAAACTGTCGACAGTGCAAAACACAGCAGGCTGGCACGAGAAGTGGATCCAACAGTTGCAGTCAGTGCGGGATGAGTGGCCTTCACAGGTACAGCGCACAGAAGAACAGATTGCAAACCAGACACAGGCCATCATTGAGGCCGTGGAGAAGATGAAGAATGACAGAATCAGCCAGCTTCGTGCCATGAATGCTGCACGGGAGGCGCAGTTGGAAACAGCTATGGAGGCAGCTGAGGTAGACCTGGCTTCAGCCAGGAGCCGTATCCAGCACATGGACGATGTGTTAGAGTACGGGAGCCCATCGGAGGTGCTGTCGGCGGCCGGAGAACTGACTGAATGGACGGAGCAAAATACGGACGAACGCCCTGAAATGACCAAGGACTTTATTACCTTGACCGTTGTTCCTCCAGTTTGTCAAGTTAACGTGGAGCAGAAAGTAGCTAAGTTGATGGGTGGGATCAGGCAAACGAGAGTGCCGATACTCTTGAAAACCGTTGGGAAGAAAGGAAGTGGCGATACCGAGTTTAACTGGCCAACATCACTTGCTGTCACCACGGACGGAAACATTGTAGTCACCGATCGCGACAACAAGCGACTGCAATTTCTTGACAAAGATGGCTCCTCTAAGAAGATCGATCTCAGTTTCTACCCCTTGTGCGTGGCAGTACTGACAAACGGTGAGCTGTTGGTGACAGGAGATGGACACAGCATCCGCGTGCTGGACAGACATGGGAGGAGGGAGGAACACATCATCCAGGTGGCAGGGGCTACAGACATAAAGGCAACCACAAGGGGTGTTGCTGTGGACAGATTCGGACGCATCATCGTTACTATCGGGACCCAAATGTTTGTAATCAGTCCCAGCGGTGACATAATTCGGAAGTTCGAGGAAAAGGGTCAAGGTCAGCAGCAGTCCGCCCTCCATGTCACCGTCAACAGCAGCAACCAAATCATCGTCAGTAACATGCGTAATAACTACCTGAAGATATACGACCCCGCCGGCCGACATCTCTTCACGACAGGATCGTTTGGCTGGGGGCCTGGCCAGCTGAACTACCCGGCGGATGTCATCACGGACAGTGAGGACAACATGCTGGTGGCAGACAGTGTCAACCACCGTGTTTCCTTGTTCAGTGAGGACGGCGTGTTCATCAGACACGTGCTGACACAGGAGAAACACGGACTGAACTTCCCAATGGGACTGGCCATGCATGACGGACAGTTGGTCGTTTCTGATCGGCACTCCATTAAGTTTTTCCGTATCTAGAATGGACTTGGTTAACGATAACATCGGCTTTCTCATCCTACCATTTTACATCGTACATTGTGAAATGATTGACAGATTTCTTAGTGTCCAAGATTTAATGTTTTAGATTGATAAGAAGGATAAAACTTGTGTATTCCGTTTCGAAATCCTTCCACTGGTTAGGCTAAGTTATTATAGTTTGTCGGAAATTAATAACTGGGCTAAAACATTTTTCTTGTGCCATTTAGGCAAAAATACGTTCTGTACATATAAGATGCATGTCCCACAAATACGACTTATAACATATTTCAATACAGACGACTGATACCCTGTCACATACATGCGGCATGGTCATCAACTGTTCATGTTCTTCTTAGCATGTTACTTGCAATTAGTTTTTAGTACTTTATTTATTAGTTTTAGTAGTTGAAACAAAAAAGAATTTGCTTCATTAAATTTAGTTCTTTATTAGTTTTAGTAGTGGAAACGAAAAAGAATTTGCTTCATTAAAGTAGAGTAGTGCCGACATGTTTCTTCAGCATTTTGAGCGTTATTTTTTTAGAGTTATGCTTGTGTACTCTCGCTCATATCTATAAAACCATGCACGAAAATGTTTCACCCATCACAGATTGTTCCCTAAAGCCTACGCGTCAGTATCACGTTCTGTTAATGGTATAGCCTAAAGGCAAAGATTCCATTGTCAAATCTTAATGGGAAATTTGCACCTAAAGCTCATCCAGTCAAATGGAGAAATACGAGCGTTTCCTAGTTTCAGTGCTGTGATATGTCACTAGTACCCTCGCGGCTGCAATGCGCTAGAGAGGTAGCTAGTAAATGTAGTATTGATTCATTTAAATAATTTATCAATCGTACAATGAGGGCTTGGAGCCTCATGTACTAATGTACATGTATATGCATACATAACAGTACACTCACTACTGCAATGCGCTAGAGAAGTAGCTACTAATACTGATTAACTTTACGAATTTAGCAATGGTACAAAAAGGTTATTGGGACTATACTTATGTACATATGCATACGTTAAAGGACATTTATAAGATTTTCCGTGGCTACCATGGACTATTATACTGATGCTACACAGCGATTTGAAATAGACAATGTGGCAGTTCCGACGTTTTGTAGCATCCATTCACTTCATGTAAGCCTCCCTGCCTGGCGTCTCCTCCTTAAAGCTTCCTCTCCACCGGAAACACTCTGCACTCTGTATACATCGAATCGTCTCCTGTCCACACTATTGCGAAGGTCGGTTTATCATATATAATAACTAAGAACTGATATGGTGGGTATCTGTTAGAACATGCACGCATGACTTTGCCGCTATACATCATGGGGGCGAGATCGGTACTCGCACATTAATGACGTGACTCGCGGGAACCACTACTTCATCAACTTTTAATGGAAGTTCTCCGTCAAAACTTTGGTGTAAGCCCTGTGGGAAATGTCCACGTAGCCTGCCACTCTCGCCTTCCGTACCGTGGGCGTATCCAGTAACCTTAAGGACTTCAAATTCTAGAAACATAAATCTTAGACCGAAAGTAACGTCTAGAACGAGCCAACACGTAACAACTCGATGAGACTGATTGGCCTACATGACTTACCAACTGTGTACATTGTGTGTTCTATCAGCTAACCTTCCTGCAAGACTCCTTTCCATTGAAACGTCTTATAACAGGAGCAATGCCAATGTGGTCTAATATAGCGCAATGGCCCATTTTTACATCTGATAACTCACCCGGTCCACGCTGTTATATTAGTAGCGACAAGAAGTAACAGTACCGTAAGTTATATTATATAACTTGTCTACATTGGAACACACACAGGCACACCTACAGACATACTGCCTAAATGGTTCCCTTATACTCCGTTTAAAAACCCGCTTGTACTCTGGCTGGCTAGAATATTATAATCTGGCATCTTCTACCTCTCTTCTTGTCATTTTTCTCATTCCCACTGAGGTCAGCGATAATGCCCAACACTCAATCAAGTCTATAATAGGTGTCAGGAGGCGACGCCCTCTTATCATGTAACCTTGCTGTGAGCTTTATGACGTGCTAAACAAGAAAACTTTACGGCCGTCTCGCAGGTAGAAGGCATGCTGGGCTGCTGCAAAAGTTGTAATTTCTTCAGTCACTCCGCGAAGAGTACTCCGCGGAGGGTTAACGCCTTCCATAACGTGCAGTTTGTGTTCAATCAAAGTGAATTTCACGCTTTGAAGTTCATACGACGCAGTACTTATCTTTACAAATAGGTTCATTAGCACATGGACCTTCTGAATGCAAACCAAACGTCGTCGTGAGTCTATTATTCAGCGGATCATGCTGGATAAATTGAGGTCCTGATTAGAGACTGATGATTAGAGCAGATCTACAATAGTACAACTGCCCTGTAGGAAAGCAGCAATTCTCAGTAGTTCTATTCGTGGTTAGGTTAACGTTTTCTTACCTATTATTTATGACTTGTATATGAGATGTGCTCGATTTGTTTCTCATGCAAGTTTTGTTGTACGTATACCTCCACAACCTCAGCACGATGTTTTTTTTTCTTTTAGTGTTACATGGGGTTGGGTTAAAAACACAGATAAGATGACAATTTCTATATTGCTTATTTCTTTGAACATGAGAAATAAAAACTCCTCTTTCAGAAAGCAATAAAAAGAGTAATTCACCACGGGAATCGTAGGCATTTTTTGCCGACTGAGGCACCTTCGATAGCCACTCATAATAATCTGTTTTTGTAGAGTTAAATTGCTCCTTAGAGCCCAAGGTCGCAGTGTCCATGATATGCCGTAAAGTAGCTTCCCCCACACGTCAAGTCAACAGGGGTATGTCGTAAAATATCTCATGCTGCACGGGAACATTAGAGTCGTAATGTGCCTCCGTCCGAGCATGTTTACAACGCTTCGAGGTATGGCGTGAAACTATTCCAGTTCATTGATATGCCTGCCCTGTCGAGGGCATGTCGTAAAATCACCCCCGTCCGAGCACGCTTCATCAGGGGAACAGTCGTGAAAGTTTCCCCATCCGTGCGTGTCTGCGCGTGATTTGGGCGGAAATGGCCCCGCTAACCCCGCGAGAGGAACCGTTATGATTTGGGTACCACAGCGGGAGGGGGAGCACCGCATCAAATTGGGTTGTAATGACGCCATGATCTGTGCCAAGATAGAGATCTGAAGGCACATCCGTCTTCTCCATAACACTGTCTCCTGGAGCGGGTGGAACAGCATATATAGAAGTCCGTGTTGACTTACAGACGTAATTCATTCGGTAGAACAAACTACTCTGGCTCACCCCCAGATATACATTGGCACAGGAGATTTGTATTTGGTTTGAGGTGTACTAATGAAGACATAAACTTATCAACTTCTCGCCAAGCCATGGCTAAATTAAGAATTAGTGATCACCCCTTACAAATTGAAGTAGGAAGATATAACCGGACTCCTCCGAGTGATAGAATCTGTGCACTTTGTAACTCCAAACATATTGAAAATAAAGTTCATTTTGTATTGGAGTGTGAGTTATATAGCGATGTACGTAACTTTTATTAGTGCCCTGAACTTTGATACTCGAGCCAAACAGTTAGTAAAAGATTAACTTATACATAATATACATAATGAAATCATCTGACAACATTATACTGCAAAAACTCTGTGAATTCATATACACTTGTTTCAAGAAGAGGAAAGAGACATGTAAACTGTAGAATAGCATAGCTTTACATATTTGACTATTTTGTAAACGATAGATGTACTTACAGTGTAGCATAGCCTTAGTTGTTCTGTCTCTCCTACTGACACTGTAAAGATTCTTTACAGAAACGTTTTATGTAACTACTGCATTTAGCCCATATGGACATGCAAATAAAGATCATTGTCATTGTCATTATTTAACTAGAGATACACATTTATCTGGGCGCAAATACACATTCCACACACACAGCCAATCTTGGTAGGGTGCCTATACAGGCCTCCAAGTGCCAAGTTGGACTACTTCAACAGAATCATACAGGCATTTGATTTGGCGACAAATACAGAACAGGAAGTATTAATACTAGGTGATTTTAATATCAACTGGACAAACATGACCTGTACCTTAAGAGACAAACTTTACCTACAGTCGACTGCATTGAATATTAAACAAATGGTTAATCAAGCAACTAGAATAGTCAAGACTTCCAAAGGTCCAGTAAACTCTTCTTGTATAGATCTAATTTTTTCAAACAGGCCTGAAAAACTAACAAGCACACAGTCCGTCCCTGTAGGATTTTCAGACCACAATCTTATACACACTACTCGCAAAACGAAAGTTCCAAAGGGCCAACCGAAAATCGTACAAAAACGTTCGTATAAACGATTCAACCTAGATGAATTCCTGTTAGATATCTTGTCTGTTCCATGGCACCTAGTGCAAAATGAAGAATGTGTAGATGACGCTTTGGAGTGTTTCATGGCTCTTTTCACAGAGATATGCGACAAACACGCTCCTGTCAGAAAGTGTTCAGTAAGGGCGTCGCCCGCCCAGTGGGTAGACGGCGACCTTCGAGAACTCATGGCACAGCGTGACAACGCAAAGCGTGAAGCACAGGTGTCGGGAATGGAATCAGACCACAAGATCTACAAAAGACTCAGGAATTTAGTAGTAAATGAAAACAGAAAGAGGAAGAAAGCCTTCTACAAGGAACAAATTGAATTATGCAGTAGCACTAAAGACAGCAAGCAACTCTGGAAAGTTGTTAACGGAATGTTAGGTAAAAACAATTCAAGTGCACCGAATTCCATTGAAGTGGACGGACAAATACTGACAAAACCAGCTGAAATCGCTGAATATTTCAACGAATATTTCATTGAAAAAATACAAAAACTCTCCAAAGATGATACCCCGGACATAGCGAACTCAGTAGCACCCGTAGAAGAATATATCATGGCTAATAAGAACTGTTCCTTCTCCTTTCAATATGTAACTGTCGAGCAGGTGCACGCTTTGTTGAAAGCACTGCCCCCAGGTAATGCTACTGGCCACGACAATGTTGACAACACTTTGTTGAAACTTTGCGCCGATCACATTGCTCCCCCATTATGTCACATATTTAACTGTTCCATCAGGCAAGGCATCTTCCCTTCACAATGGAAGATAGCAAAGGTTCTACCACTTATAAAGAATAAATCCGCCCCGCTTAGCGGACCTAACAGTCGCCCCATCAGCCTGTTACCAGCAATTAGCAAGGTCATGGAAAGGATATGCCAGAAACAAATTCAAACTTACCTTGTTTCCAATGACATAATTTCCGAAAACCAACATGCGTATAAAAAATCACACTCTACAGCTAGTGCCCTTATACAAATGTCTGACTACTGGTTGGGGGAGATAGATAAAGGGAATTTGGTTGGCGCCGTTATGCTAGATTTTAGCGCGGCATTTGATGTCATTAACCACGATATTTGTTTAGCCAAGCTTAAGAGCTATGGTTTTGAGGAATCGGCAATCAAGTGGGTACAGAGTTATCTTGGCAACAGGAAACAAGCTGTATTCGTTAACGGTAGTTTTTCCTCTTATAAAGAATCCAGGTGCGGCGTTCCCCAAGGCAGCTGCCTGGGTCCATTGCTTTTCTCTATATTTGTCAATGATCTCCCCGCAGTTACAAATAGTACAGTAGTCATGTACGCTGATGATTCAACGCCCTCAGCTTCGGCTCCCACCGTCGCTAAATTGAAATACAAATTGCAGACTGACTTGGAGCGAATCTGGAATTGGGTACAAACTAATCATCTTGTTCTCAATATTGGAAAAACTAAATCAATCATGATGGGTACGCAACAAAAACTAAAAAGTAATCCCAAATTAGAACTAAGAATAGATGGAACAGACATTACACATGTAGAACAGGCTGAACTGTTAGGTCTCACTATAGACCAACGTCTCACATGGGGATCGCATATTGACAAAACGAAGAATAAAATGGCAGGCATACTAGCCACAATAAGACGACACAGGAAATACTTCACAAAAAGTACATTGAGATCTGTTATTCAGGCTCTGGTTTTGTCACACATTGACTACGGCTCAGTGCTGCTATCCTCTGCACCACAGACACACAGAGATGGTCTTCAGGTGGTCCAGAATCGTGCTGCTCGCCTGGCCACAAACAAGCCCTTTGACACCAACCTGGAAGACCTACACATGCAGTTAAAGTGGCAAACCGTTAAAGAAAGACTCTTTACAAATACTGTATGTACATTCCACAAAATTGTTAAGGAAAGGCAACCCCAATGCATCTTCAAGCAATTACAAACAATTCAATCCACACATGAGCATCACACTAGGCTGTCTACTAGAGGAGCATTCACTCAATCAAAACCCAAAACAAACGCTAAAACAAGGACATTTGGCTACAGATGCATCAAAACCTATAACACATTGCCAAACACAATGACATCATACAACAACATTGAGTTCAAATCTAGGATAAAAGAGCTTGCGAAAACACGAGACAAAAGACAACCCCTGAGCACATGGTGGTAATGATTTTTATATTTCAGTACATCTAAGTTATATATTTATGTTGTGTTATTAGTACACTTTTGATTGGATTGTGTTTCAATCAATTAAGTTAACTTCTTCTGCTATTCATTATTCGTTATGTATGATCACTTCTTTATTTTGACCTCTGACCTCTGCTTATTATTTTGCTTATTATTTTACGCTAATTATCCGATTTTGATGTTAAGTTGTTTCTTTTGCATTTCATTTATTCTTATTATCATGACTCCAGGAAGAGTAGTGGCATGATTTTATGATGTACACTAATGGAGATCGCAATTAAACAAACAAACAAACATCACACAAAATAAGAAATACTCGAATTGATCGGGAAACGATTTTATTTCATTACAAAATCTCAAGTTGATTACATCGAAAAAGTTTCCTTTGATCCAGACTAAACATAACAACATCTGTTCAACACCAAGGACAGGTTGTCACAAATATCCAACGAGACGTCGACAAAACATGCCGACAAAAAGAGATAGCACGTCGCCATAGTAACGCCAACGGCACGGATCTTACATTCAATATATTGCTGAGTCGGTCTAGATTATTTACATAAATTATGTACATCAGTACGAGGCTTACAAACAATTAAGTGGTCAGTGGACATATTTTGACACTTGTTTCTATCTGAAGACCAGATGGTACTTCTTTTAGACAGCAAAAATCACGAACCCAAATTAGTATAATATCTGTGAGCCTGCCATATGGCACGATAGCGGCTCAATTTATGGTGGACGCCTTGGGCGTAAGTGTCAACGTTTTTTGTCGACGTAAACCCACAAATTCGTAGTTAAGGAGATAAAGTGAAAATATATCTGTTTCATCGAGAACCTGACGGCGAATTTTTGTATTGGACTTCAATAACAGTTTCTCAGTAAGAAATAAGAAATTTAAACAATATTATAGTGTTTTCAGTCCACATTGTTGCAGTTTCCTAAAAAGTTATAAACAAATCTAGGACAAATAAACATCGTTTAGTCCTTGCAGTAAAGAAGTTGTATAAACATGTTATTAGGAAACATGCTCTGAGTAAACTCCATTTTACAGAGCCAGTATGGGAAATCATCACATCTGTAAATGATAAAAAAAAGGTCTATAAAAGACCTTTAAAAGGTCAAACGAATACCTTTTCCATGGCAAAATTCTTTATGTTTTGTTATTGTATTTGGAATGGATCAAGATATGGCGGCAACACAGCTGTAAGATGAGCCTCAGATAGAGAGATGCATTCTGGGGCGCTGGTAACAGGACGGTCCAATATGGCTTCCTAGTCGTATTTCCGGTACCTGAAGATCACGTGATCGCCATCATCCGGAATGAAGTGGTCAATGCCTGGAAGATAAGGTTTTATGTCAAACAAGTGAATCTATTTCGACACTGACGAAATCCATTAGAAACAAGAAAAGACATTAGAGCAGAGGCCGGGACAGAAAACGGATGAAGAAAAGAGAGCCCATGGAGATGAAGGGTTGTGAAAAAAAAGGGTAACTAAGAAAGAGAAAGAAAGAGGAAGAGCGGAAGATAAGAACCGAGAGAAAGAGGCCGATTTAAACATTGAAATTTACCTTCATCTATGGAGATGTCTGGGTCCAACATGATTGTCCAGTATCGCTTCTCGTCGTGATCTTCCGTCACTTCCCCGATGGCACTGACGTAATGGCCCCATTTCGTGTCCGGCGCTTCATACCTGTGTGTGTGTGAAAATTAAGTGAATCCGAATTATGGAGTTCAATTATTTCCAACATCGGCACGGATAGTAAAGCTGGTGTATTGGCAATGATCATTCAAATTACTTTTCAACACTAACCTGAACCTCTCATCCCTCTCTGCGGCGAGGTCCATGATGTCGATGAAGCTGGTGTTGCTGGGTACAGTGATCTCTATACTGGCCGACACGTTAGGGTGGAAGTCGCTGTGGATGGTGTACTGGACCGTCATGTTACTGACGTAATGGTTGGGTTCCTCTTCCGGGTCATAGAGGTCATACTCGGTCATCAGGAAGCTTTCTTCGTCTTCATCCATGATCGGTGCTGACAAGAGAGACAAATCAGTGTTTTTGTTACATGGAATGCATATTTGCTTGCTTTGAGTGATATCACTTTTACGTTACAGCCTTCTGGCCTCTTGCATTACATGATTGGCACGGCATGTTGAATTATCTTATATTGTGTCTTCCTCTTTGTCATGAAAAAGTATGTAGTTATGTCAATGTGTTCTCCGATCTACTCAGATGATAAATCCCGACGTCGTCTCAGACACAACTCATGACAGGCTATGATCTCGCGAGAGTGCATTTCAAAATGTTACACATATAAAATAAAATGGACACGTGTCTATTCACTACAGTTCATACTTACCCATTTCGCACATGATCCTGTTGACGTCGGCGTACGTTTTCCCGGCCAGCGCCGGCAGGACCTGCACGGTTGTCTGGAAGAACTGTCCGAACGACCCGTCCTGGTGCTGCGTGCGGGTCAGGGTGGTCAGCGCGTCCGGGCACCGCCACGTGGCCGGCTCCAGGTTTGCTGCTATCATAGCCTGGAGGGCGCCAATGGGACGGATTAAAAGATTGACCTTTCAGTGGGCTGACTGAAAAGCTAATTTTTCAGTTGTCGGAGAAATGTATCATTTTGTCTTTAGGTCTGAAAAGGGTTAAGTGCTTTGCTGGCTGTCAAAAAACATGCTTCGAAAACTACCGTACGCGTGTTCAGTGTACCATGGCTTTACTCCGTGTCATAATTATAAGTACCCTTACCAGTACCATGGATGTGGGCTGCGTGGCAACCTTTGGGATTGGAACTCCTGACCCTCAGGTCCAAAATGAAGATTTTCTAACCGTGGAACCAAGATACCATGTGAACTACGCACCAACATATATTACTTGTTGTCCTATCAAAGTTGTTTTGATTTCTAAGTCAGTTTACCGATTGCTACTCTATCAACTTCGCCTTCGTGTGTAACAGTTTCATCCCACCTGTACAGCCAGACCGGTGTTGTGCTGATTGCCGAAGCTGCCGTCAGGCCTCTGTTGGATCCTGAGGTAGTTCACAGCCTTCCCAAACACCCTCTTGATCTCGTCCTTGTCGTGCTTGTGGATGCGCTGCTTCTCCGCACAGGAAAGGGCAAGGATTGACATTGCTGTGGCGTCTGGGGAACATCAGAGAGAAAATGGACATGTTGCTCATGAAAATTCGAGGTGAGAAAATTCCTGTCTTGAATGTCAGTTAAAAACTTTAATATGAATATGTTTTCCTAGTGATAGCAGTAGAGAATGAGTACGTGAAGGCTATGCTTTTTTCCATGAAGGTACCTGAAGGTCAACTTACAACTGGGGAAAGCTTCAAATCAGTTATAGCTCTCGCCAAAACCTAATGAGAGCGGTACTATAGAGTAAAACCGACGCAATGAATGTCATCCAGGACATCCTATCTTATTCAACACAATGATGTGTCTCTTAGCTTCCCACGATATGAAGAAGTAACACCAGGTTTTTAGACGATTCTTGCGAGGACGTCTCCTACAGTTCGTAGCTCGGTCGGTTGGTGTACTCACCGACACCGAACGGGTATCCACCGTCAGCCTGCTGTCCCTTCGCCAGGTCCTTGATGAGTCTGGGTTTGACTGGAGCTCCCGCACCGCAGATGGCAAGCACACCCTGGCTGAACTGTCAGACAAAAGTGACATAAAGACTCAATGATTAGAATTCAGTCACAATTCTTTAAGGTAATCAATTTGACTTATGGATGTGACATAAAGGAAAAGATAAGGAACAACGCTAACTTAGTAAGAATCGAAAAGGAACAGCAGTCCGGAATGCTATTCCATCAAGCTGCTGGGTTATCTCTGGCTACGTAGTAGCATGTGACCAACTTTGATAACTGTACGGAATAGATCTAAAAGTAAAGAAGCAACAACCAACACAGTCTAAGAAAAAAGTACCTGGTAAAAGTTGTTGAACTCCGCCGTGGGGAAGTGGAACAGCGCCCTGTCTATGGCCTCCAGCAGGTTGTGTCCGTAGAAGTTCCTGGGGTTCTGACAGGTGGCGGTCAGCGCCAAGACGTAGTGAGACAGCTCACCTGTGGGAACGTCCTTCAGGTGGAAGCCTCTCCTGGAGAAAACAGTACACACAACGTCTATAAGTATAAAGTGGAATGAAGAAATCTTAAAATAGTCTGAGTATCTGTCGTAAAGCACCTTTGAGACCGTGTGTCAGCCGTTACCAGTGCGAGCTATCTTGGCTGTCGTAGTGTAATGATTTCTTGTCAAAAAATACAAATACAAATTTGAGGGAAGGAAGCAGAAGAAACTTTCCTTCCACCCGTCTAGGTTAACAACTAGCACTTTCCGTACAAGACTCAGTGGGCTTTGTAAAGTGCAAAGAACGTTTTTTGATAGTTATCATTTTGTCGGATTGATCAATGTAGCAGCAACACTGAGCGTGTCTTTCTTCCTCAAATAGCCATTTTAGCAAGCATACATCTTTAGAAGACAACTGTAACTGTTTAATTCATCATTGTGTATACCTATTCAAAGATAATCTTCATGACTGACCATTTTCATGCCTAGCAATATATTTTGGTAGATCTGCCACAGGCTCCCTTGGCATGTGAGGCACGAAAACCATGTGTAAGTCATCATTCTTTCATACCGATATTCTACAAGGACTTACTGCGCATACGATTTACTACATAAATATGTATGTTCATCTATGTCAGAAGCTTCACAGTGAGTTCCCTTGACACCGGTGCCACGACATTTGTGTGAACACCCGTTCATTTTCCAATCCTTTCCCCTTCGGGGCGTGGCGGGACCACAACCCATGAAATAGCGTGAGCAGCGCCTCTGATCCCGCGTTTGTTCAGTTAGATCTGAGGCTTCATTATGTTAAATGAAGGGGATAGACCCCAGGACCCTTTCATAAAGTCCCAATCAATGTTCGGCCCCGCCTCAGCAGTGAGATGTTATCAATCTTGGCCCGTCGCGTGGATTATTGACAGCTAGTTCTCGACCATATGGCGGCATGTCTCGGCGGCTCCGGGATCCGTTTGTATTTATCAAGGCTTAATTGAACACCATGTCGTTTAAATGAGGTATCGACAGGTAGTGTTTGTCATGTGCGCGGGCTGCGATGTGTGCAACATACATTTCATGTTGTGTGCATTGCGTATATTGGAAGTAATCTGTCTTGTAAGATGGCAGCATTTCTCATGTACTATGTACCAGACGTCTTGACTGCGAGATTTTTCATAAGCAATATTCTTTTGTCATAGATATTTTAGACTAATATTCTACAAGGGTCAAAGATATTTTACGACGTGATCCTTACTTTAGAATTTATTCAAAACATCTCAGACTTGTATGGCTCATAACGATTTTAGTCTTATGTGCAATATTGCCTCATATTCTCTCCTCAGAATGTTGATGTCTCATGGGTCAAACGTTGTCAGACGTACGAAGACACACTGTCTAGGCGAGGAGGACCCAATATAAATGTAAGGATAATACCTCGTAACTCAATGGCAGCAGAAAATGTTTACAGCCGTCTTTATGTGACGATAATTTACCATTACTCCCATTTATTATGTCACCAAGGTATTCATACACTATCGTCAATACACCAAAGTTTAGTCATTTTTGTCAAACTTTACAAGTTTGCAAGGTTAGTTCAGGTCAGGCAACAAGTAATCTAGTTGCTTATGGAGAGAGCAGGACATCAAACCCATTTGTATACAGAGACGGTCCCTTCGGTTGATTTTATCTCATCCAACCAACCTTCAACCGATAGTCTGTGACTTCAACTTCATTACCATGATCACATTCGGGCATCGCGCCAGTGGGGATCCAGAAATGTCCTAACGCTCTTACATCGCGGCGGATCGATAGAAGGTCTACCTCAGTCATCCAAGGCTAATTTTGTCAATTTGACCCCGAACATTGAATCTCCCGCTAGAGCAGATCCGGGCACTTGTGTGGGGGTGGGTACTACGGAATTATGGGAAGGTCAGGCGTCAATAATGACCGCCATCTTGACTAAATGTCAAACCAAAGAGAACGGGGATTTTGTTCCCTCTGTTTTACTCTTCGTAACTTGTGCTTACAGTGCACTAGTATGATTAAATTTACCTAATATATTTTGTAGAACAACGGCATGCCTGTGCTCCCAATACTTTCCTCTAGAATAGTTTATAGTCAGGACTAATTGTACATATATAACTCCATTTTCCCTTTTATCTGGAAAGTACCCACAGAGAATACTTGCATTTTCAACTTGCCGTAGTCTCTTTTCTAAATGCATGCAGAGGATAAAGCGTATCTTGGCAGTTAGTCTATTCCGATAAGGCAGAAGCCTGGTATGAATACAGCTAAATCATACATGTAAAATAGAGCCCTAGGCACTGTGAAGCCTGTAACCGCTAGCTGCAGAAGATAAACTGTATCTTTAATTCTTGGCAGTTAGCCTAACCTGATATAACTGATGCCCGGTATAAACCTTACTAAATCATACATGTAAACTAGAGCCCCGCATGGCGGGTACGACAGATGGATAGCCTGACACACTTCACTCCAGTAACCACATCGATAGCTTAGCTCTCTTTCCAAGAACAAATGAGAATCGATGTCCGGAGTCGATAAATTGTTATGAGCGTCGCACGAAGTCCAATACAAACCTGGCGCACTCGGGATGTTCGTACTGTACACAGAGATTATACCCTGCAGACAGGGGGGAAGAGACGAACATAGTTTCAAGTATAAAACGATTATAGCACATATTCGTCAAGAAATAGAGGTCCCCTTATCTGCTTCCTGAGATATTTTGAATCAAAAGGTGTATCAGTTTCGAAAACTACAAGCATGCATAAAAAGACTAACGGTTATGCTGGATATCGGAAGCAAGATGTGCTGTGAATAAATAAATAAAGAACAATCAAACTTTATCAATGGCCATATACATAGGATATGGAACAGACGACAAAACTCAGTAATCAACAGAGCGATTTCGCTTGTGTTTCCGTCATTTTGTCCTTTGTGTTCATTAACAGCGTGAATAGAAAATTAGATTGACTAATATGACGCACCTCCCACGGACGCCCTTCAGCATTTAGCGTAATTAGATTTCCCAGCATGTTTCAATTGCACAAATGGACATGACAGGACCTTTAGCGGGCGGTTCGATCCCTTCCATCATCGACCTGTCCACAGATAAACTAGGGCAGATATTAATGAGAAGTAAAAAAAAAAACTATAGAAGGCCGCAAACCCAAAGCACGGACTTTTATCAGCTTACGTAGTTTGCACTTTTCAATTGCTCTGAATCCTGATTTGTCAAAAATATCATCACCATTCTTTAAACTAGAAGATCTGTATAGGTCTCACAACATCCTTCTGGCTACAAAGAAGCAGTCAAGTCTAGAAACCAAGTTTCGTAGGTGTTATTATAGTCAGTCTTTTCTATCGATATGTGGCGGAAAATAGATTTACCTTCAAATTTCCCCTGTGTCCTGGCTGTACTTAAATACCAGTCAATTCATATCCTGTGTACCGAAAAACGGTGAATGATGCGGCACGCCTGGCAGGTCAATTGACATTGACAGAATCTAGTTATTGCTGTGACAAGAAGACGGTGTGAATTTACTTATTATGTAGCAGAAGCAGAGCTATACAGATTTATATGACTGTGGTCACACTTTGACTCATCACATTTCATACAGCGCCAGAGTATTATTAGCAGACTGAAAAAGGGAAGAAATTGGCCCCAAAAGTGGGGATGTTTTATGAGTTCGAGAGGATCACATTGGTAGTTCTATTCCAGGTACATTTTTTTGTATTAGCAGCCAAATATTTATGTCATTTCATTTCTCATTCACTAACGTAAGTTGAGTCTTTATATAGAGTTTCTTATAATGCAAATTAGCAGCACCAAAATCATAAGAAACTTTCATTGATAACCTTCAGGAGGGACGCGCCTGCAGGTACATCCTACATATGAGCTGTAGAATCTTTACCGAAGTCTATTCCTGCAGGTAAGAATTGTAATTTCCATTGCTAGCCTTCGGACAAGACTTTGCAATAAACTAACTATCATAAAATTCTTCCTAAATCTTTCATGTGGCCACAAGAATCCTTAATGTGATGAGTTAGCTGACGATGAGCACACTGAAGAAGCAGATCAGCAGAACCTGGTCCCCGCAGGTCGATGCGGTAGCCTTGTAACCCAGTCCCAGTGTGAATGGGTCGTGTATTAACCCACAGGGACAAGAACCACTGGCACTGTACCAGATCAATACAACCTTTCATTCTATATGAAATGTGTTTTGAAGGTGAAGGCTGTAGCGCTGGTGTATCCTAAAATGTGCCTGTTGATCAGTAGTTGCTAGAAGCGACTCCATAGCAATTTATAGACGTGATACAGACATGATTTTGTAGACGTGTGTTCCAGGCTATAATGGAAACGTGGATAGGAGTATCGGCGATGCTGCCAATGCTGCAGTTGCTCGTAAAGTGAAGTTGTCTATAGATGGAAGTACAGATGCCACAAATCCATTATTAGGTTATTTATAGACAGTATGGGGTACTGGAGCTGAGGCGGTGGTGCAATCTTGAACATAAGTTATGACATTACAAAGTTGGACGTTGTAATATTATTCGTCTCGTTGTGATGTGGCAGGCTAAAAACCTTGCTAAAGTACCTTTATTTAGGTTTGAGGGGTCAAGGCAGCTTAACTTAGAATTGTTGCAAAGGGTTATGCATTGATATTATTGTTTTACGTGGCCCACCTTAAAGCATATGAGAGAATGAAAACGCATTGAGCGAAACATGAGTGCGGATTCAATACCTTAAGACAGACGCGATTGTCAATAGGCTTTTCACGAAGAAAGAATAGCAAAAATTCCGTTACTTAAGCAGACGTCGATTTCGCTTAGAGTACTGACGAAGAACGATGAACTGTAAAAGGCCTAAGGTAAACTTCTAAATCAAACCCGACAAACGAAACAAAACAATGATCAACGTGAAGCAAGAAAGGACAGTTCTAAAAGGATTCGTCTACAGACTGATTTATCTCCTGATCAAGCCTGTTGGGTAGCGGGGAGGCTGCTTTAACTTGGTTAACTCACCGTGCCGATAAGGGAGCATGGATCGATAGAGCACTGGGTCTCAGTAAGTCATACCGAATTCCAATTACAAACTGCTTACGACCGTGCTAAAAGTTTTACCGTAAGCCAATGAGAAGCGCTGTGGCACCATGAAAGTAATGCAAAAGGCAATAAGCTGATAGTTTCGACAATCGGCATCAAAGCTTTATTGTGGTGGTCGAAACCTGAATGTTTGGTAACAAAAGCGCCAAGAAAAATCTCAAGTTGGTCGTATCCCAGACGAACCTCCACAATTCTTTCCCATCTGGTTAAACAGCACTGTGTTTTGCATATTGAATCGAGCCAATGTTATGATGAACCAAGGGTAACAGTGAGGTTACCGAGAACTAGATGCACTGTCGTTACGTTTTGTGATATCACCTTTGTTCCCTTAATTCCTCCAAATTAATTCGGACAAGGTATTGTCGGGTAGGCAGAGATGTACGCATCTGGACAAGCACAGATCCATCATGATTCCATTGTGAGTGTTGGGGTTAATGGGAAAGGCATGACCCGTACAAACCTGACTGCACTCTAATAAAGATCATATCCTCTCCACCGCTCCATCAACTTACGCGAGATTAAACGCTAACTCACGCGAGATTACACCCTAACCCACGCGATATTACACCCAAGCTCACACGAGATTGCACACAGAATCACGTGACATGACACAATCAAGGAAGGTGCTTTTCCGAAGTGGTGGCATGTTATGTTCCAGATCGCTGAATTGTACTGTAAATGCTATTCCAAATGAGTTGACTATTTTTTATAAAACCCGACTGTTTCAGACCTAAAAGAACATCGGCTAAATACCACCATCACGTCATATCCTAAAACATTTTCGGGACTGCCAGCTACCATATAACATCCCGCCTATACGTATCAGTACCAACTGTAACACGTAACTCCATTAGTATCGAATGATTAGCGGTGAAGGGACTTAATACTTTGCTTTCACGAGTGAGTCAGGGGTGTTACACCGTAACCGTTTTATGGCTTTGGTGTCAGCTTTATCTATCTATTTATTTATTCATGCCCTGTAATTAGCCAAGCTGCATTCTTCACAGGCTTGGCATTGACCGTGCTCTGAAAGTTATGGGTCAATCAAGGCGCGAGTACAATGGGCTAATAACTGTTGATATAAATAATCATAACATAAGATGTTTTAGAATTAAGTTATTTCTTGATTCACCAACGCCCCTCTAGTATTCTTCGTCATGACCGTACCGTAAGCTCATGATTTCGCATTTCTGTTGTTAGAATTGATAGATATTGAAGCAAACTAACGAGCTACCCTCTGTGATTATATACACACGTTATTGTAATGTTTGAACAAACATATTACCTGTAGCTGTAGAAATAACTAACTGAACCATTAGCGCATACACACAATATCTGGCATGGTCTTCAATATTGAGATATCTCATTAGGATCAAGCAAGCAATATGCTGGGATTATGTTTAGATTATTTTCTCATTAAGAGACGTGGCGCATTAGGTAGCGCAAATTAGGTAACCCACAATTCCGCGTACACGGCTGACTGAACACAATTAGGCAGGCCTTGTCATGATGGAGAAAATGCACATGACTCGTTATTATAAAATACCTACTGAAGCAAGTAAGTTACTCCCACTTCACATTGTAACACTGGGTAGCTATGGCTCTACACAGTATTTGTAAACAAACCACTGGAATGTATATTATTAGAGATCGCTAAGTCATATGGTAAGTCAGTCTTTGCGAAAGAGGGGTAGCTCCTCCGTACACATGGCACCGCCTGCTACTTTTACTGATAATGACAGCCTAACCGTGTGTATTGGAGGGTGGGGGAGAGAAAATCTAGGAGGGGAGAATATACACATACACACTAATATCACCTTAGTATAGATACAGCCCTATGGCTATGTATGTTACAGATATCAGGCGTCAATTTTCTAGGCCTATGGTACATCGTGGAGAATTAAGAATTGGTAGGTATAAATAGCGTCTATAATTTTGACATTCAAATATGTTTTGCATCTCTTTCTCCTTACAAATTGAAGTGGACAGGCGCTCGCAGAAGTTCCGCGGAGGTAATTGCAGAGCCGATAGAGGTCAGAGGAATGTCAGAGCATTCAACCCCGCTAACGGCCACCCATCTGAATTATAGAAACACTCACTGGGATGCTTGTACGGGGTCAAGCCAGGTCCTCGACATCATAGATTTCCGAGTGCGCAGAGCTTAATAACGTGCACTTGACTTCTTGGCAAGCCTCGTCGAGATGGTCAAACAGATCGAAGAGGCGCGCACCAACATGAAATATTTAGAACACCTTTTCGGATCGTAGAAGTGTGCATAGTTCGATGCGGCATCTTTGAGAATCAGGTGACCTTCTTTACCCTCTGGGGCCCGACTTCAGCACAGAAAGCCCATCAACGGATTCCTTTCAGGTCGGTAAACAGTGCCATGTTTCAGAGTTAAACATCTGGATATTCGTTTTGCTTGGGCCAGGAGCATTAAGATGGACCTCTTATAATCTCGAACCAGACCCACGGTGCGTAATGTATAGTATCAAACTTCCCGGTGCCCGTTTGACTCCCTTAGCCGGCTATAGTCCCTGGCCAGCTTTGATACTATCTTATGGCACCGTAGGATCTGCTTGGAGATTAGACCTCTTAGTGCTAATACCGAAGGGAATGGAAAATGGCGCGAGAAGACATAAAGAACTTCCCTCAAGAAAAGTGCTGACATTATCCCAATGTGAAACCAGCTGTGACATACATTATACTTAGAACATAAATGAAGTCAATCACCACCTTTACGGGTGCACCAAGTACATAGCACCTGGAAATATGATTGCATACGAAGCCAAAGTATTTGTCACACCTTCAGGAAACCAACCATCGCAGATTCATACCACTGTATGTACCCATCACAGTAGTGCGGCCCAAAGGCTGGTATGAGACTGAACTGTTTCATCACATATACATATACATATACATATACATATACATATACATACACATGCGTGTAGCCATCGGGACGTGGCTTCTCGATACTATGACCCTTCCTCCAGCCGGTTCCAGGCTAGCTCACTACTCCACACGACTTCTCCTAGATCCTAGCGACCATACATGCTAACATATGCCTACTTACTAAACTGTGTTCGTGACACAATTCATGTCAGTATAGTGAACATTTCTGCCGCTGTCTAGCACATGGTAATATACGTTTCTTTTCCTCACTGGCCATCGGTGCGTTTCAGGCTAACCTACTCTCAGCATTCCATGGCGCTTCTCCTCATAGCCGGGTATAGGCTATCGGCTCTCCCCAACCGTGAGTGCATTTGAATTAATAAAGTTGTGAGTGCATTAACCGATAGGTGAAAGGTTAACAGAAAAGATATTAGGTGGACAGGACTTACGCCGCTGTTCATATCGATTCTCCGCGTAAATTGATATCGGCTGACGGAAAACAATGCCGGGCTAAGCCGCTGCCTGAGTGCATGTGGAGCTTCCAATGGCGAAGTTATTCCAAGGATACCGGGAACGCCGTGCTGAATTATCGGTACAAAAGCGGCCAACAATAGATGACTTCAGTTCTCCGCCATGGCTTACACTTTGAGTCGCGAGTAGAATGAACAATGATTGATATTCACATCATAATATTGAATGTGGCAAAAGCTATTTCTCATGCAACATTCAAGCCTTGTTCAAGTAAATTGTTTTTCGGCATGCAGTCTCCATACTAACAACATTGCTGCACTGCTCTGAAGGTGAAGTGATGGCAAGGGCATAACTTAGACGCATTTACAAACAATCTAATGACGTTTGTTTACACGCCAGCTAGTATTTAATCTGTTCCATCGGGACAATAACTCTTACTAGATGAAGTTTTGATAATCCTAAAATTTGCCGTTCTTTTACAAATATCCAATGTGGGTCCAAACATAAATTCAAATATGACCCTTTTCTGAAACAAAACACTCTACAGGAAAAATTGGAGCAAATTAGGAGTGATGTTCCCGATAACGAGCAGGAAATGAAGCCCTAATTGAATTCCGAACTGAATTCTACAGCATCGCTATTCCCATTCTTCCTGGGCGGAGTAACAATGCGTGCTGACCGCCTCCGGGAAGTATCGATCCGATACTACTGACCCACTTTTTTACAAGACGGGGTCGTCATATATCAGCAATTTTCTATTGCTTCAAAACGACATCAATGCTTTTCAGGTCCACCGTTACCTGGCCATGGACCATTATTCGATGATTTCATGTGACAACCGTGTCTTCGTAATTGGTGTTTCCTAAAGCCGTGGTAAAAGTAAAACGTGAAAATAGACAAAGCTACCACACAGGCACAAAACAGGAACTAAAGAACATATACATGTGCGCACACTATAGTTACCAGCTGATTTTTCTTTCATCGCAAGTTAGATCATATGAAACAACCCCTTTTCCGTTGCCGATGAGTTATGACTGGACCAGCTAGTCGTGAGCTCCTGGAAGATGATTAACAAGAACCGCCTACACCCGATAATGTCAGCGTCACAACCACTTTAGGAGGAACTGGAGCAATCAAAGATCGAAACACCTGCGTTCTACCTGTAGCCTTTTTTCTAACAGGTGTGAATGGCATCTGGCAGGTAAATCACCTTTTCCGTGCCATATGTTAGAACTAGAGCAGTTGGCCATTCCCTGCTTGATCACGACAGATCTAGTGCGCTTGTGGCATTTCATACCTTATGAGTTTCCTATTGATGCATTGCCATAGGTCACCCATGCCGTGAGTTTGACGCATGGGCTGCTTCTGGGTTTGATCCCCAGATTCTAAAAAGCGATCCTGAATACCTCTAACCCACACCCTGACTTGCGCCAGTAGATGAGTAGATTCTTTAACATTTCACTGAGCAGTCCTCTTCCTGAAAAAGAGGAACATGGCATGCAGGTGGGTTTTGATGTCACTTGACTCCCACAGCAATTAGAGTGAAGTGGTTCAGTTTCCACGGCCGATATCCTGTCCCGCGTCAGGCTCCACATCTGACCTACTTACGAGCAGGGGTTATGATTAATGACCACTTTTATTGCCCTCTGTCTTCATTCATGCCTTCGGGGTTTCCAGGGCTCAGGTATTGCCTCTACAGGGTAGTCTTAAGCGAGAAAAATGAGAGAAAGGAAAGGTTTCAGATCTCAGATCACATTGCTGTCATATATCTTACTGACCGTTAACTTCTGGTATTTAGGTCACTCGCCTTTAGGAAATCGATATTATCAAGAAAGTTTTAAACTGTAAAATGGGTGTAATATGAAGAATGGAAATCGATAGACAAGATCAGCATTAGCATAATTGCAATGATGTGATCGGAAGTTCCCACGCAATATTTTCTACGCATATTCGGATAAAATGCTTGAAAAGTTTGCGATAACCAATTAACTTTGAGTTTATTTTCTTCGTTCTCTGCGCTAACGTCTTCTGTCGACATTATGTGATCTCACATTACTACGTATACCCCCAAGCAACGCTTACAAATAATCTAAGTGGTTTGAAAATAAACCTATTTGTCTTGTACCTGCACATCACCAGAGGCCCCGGGTTTGCATTATTAAAGACGTAAATATCCGAGAGTTCGCTGACATTTCCAATATCTACAAGTCGCTTATCTATGTATACTGACTGACATTCAGATGACTGTGAACGCTTGGCAAACGTCGGACCTAAACTTGGTCTCGTTACTTTTAGTGAACGCGGGTCAGAAACACTGGGTGTATATAAACTAACATTATATCAGCCTGAGAAAAACTTATGTACTCTTCCCCTAAAACCAAAACAAAAGCAACACTGTGCTATCATAGCAACAACGAAGATCCTAAGCAACCGCAGAGGTTTAACCTAAGATGGGCATTATAAAATAGGGCACCGCTGTGAGGATTTAGTTGATTTATTATCCGGAAAGATGATAGATTATGATGACCCATATTGTCTGCTCTGGAATTCTATTTCGCCTTGATACATCCATGTCAAATAGATGATTATTAGATCGCAGATTGCCTTAGCTTAAGATCGATACAAGATGATATCCATATGTTATAAATCAATCACACATGTAAGGAACATATTCAAATAATATCTCAAATTGTGGACAAGATTGATTTTTGTTGAGAATGCATGTTTTATGACACGTTGCTTGGGATTGGTGTGATGATATAACATTACTCTACTATTCGCTAGGCAGTAAGGTGATGAGATAGAAATCCCACAAACACCTGCTTGGGAACGAATCTAAGCCGGCAGAGATAGCCAAATTCTCCTACTAAATACCCACGGCTACCTTGCTTATTCTAAGGTTAACGTCTTCATCTCAACAGGCGTGTACAGAATAATTGATGTAAAAAGTTGGTGGGAAGTAGCCCAAGGTTTTGCTTATGAATAATGAACAATCATAACACCTGTTAGAACAGTTGCGATAAGAACTTTTATACTAACATTTATTTGTAATTTAACATATATGCAATTGCTGTGATTCGACTTTTAGGAGAAACTGGTTCCCAAAGATCCTAAGAATGCTGTAGGTACTGCATCCGTGCTATATTTTCTTGAAAGCAAACACACTGGGTCTCATACTCGGCTCATACCATGCCATAGGATACGGTAACCAGAAATGCACAGGAAAAATGAGAAAGCCCACTCACTGATAATCCAGGCCAAGCGGTGCGGTTAGGCAACCATAAGGAAAAACGCATTTCCAGTCATGCACTTTATTATACATCAAACACCAAAAAGTACAAGCCACTCAGCATGCCATGTTTACATACATGAAAAATCGATAAAGAAGTGAACGCATTTTGCCGGGGACAATTTCCTCACTTTTAACCCGGGCGCAGAACTCTTCTTTTTATCGATTTTCCTGACTGCCTGTTTGGTCAGGCGAACGGCTTGGTATCTTCCGCTCCGTTTGATAGAGAAGTGCTTCTATTCCCAAAAGAAACGAGAGAGATCTTTCTCTTGTATTGAAACTACGAACACGACGCCAAGGTCGGACTGGCAGATTCCATTCTTGATAGATGTTTGCATTGACGGCTGGTGGCAGGGGAACGTAGCCTTATGGCAAACCAATCATCTATATACAATTACTTCCACTGTATCTGTCTGAGGTTTGGGACCAGATAAAACACAGTCACGACTTCTCAGATGAATGATGGATGGCATGTCCCTCCCAGGTATCAATGGCGTTCATGGATCAAAGGAAACTATGATCTTAAAGACAATTACAGTTAACACCGAAATCCACTGTATGATACAACCGTGCCGACAGGGTCTCTCCGGAATCATTGTCACGTGGTATATGCATTGGGAAATGCTACAATGGCGTAAGGGATAAACGTTTTCATTCAATATGTAGGCCTCAGAGCTACAAATAAATCAATACAGATAATACAGATAATTCCCCGTATTTGAATGAATCAATGCACTAAACAATATCTGTTCAGACCGAGGGCCTACGAGCGTCTGGCTCATTTGTCAATATCTTGACGAAAATCATTGAAAGGGGCATTTTACATTCTAGTGACAGAACGTATAGCCACCTGACCATACATAACACTTAACAGTGACGTGACGTAACTCAAGATGAATATAGAAAGTCCAGCTAGCGGCGTTAATAAGGATACCTACCTCAAGGATCTGTACATAGGTATCGGCAGAACGTGTAGTGCTGTTACCAGGACAATTCTTCTGTTCATGTACAGCGCTTATTGATTTGCAAGGAACTTACCTCAAGAAACTTACTAGTACCTCATCAGGGAGGCAGTAGATCACAAATAAAGATACTACATCAAGGCTCTGCATTTAGGTGACTCAATCTATTTATGGTTAATTACCCTGTGTGTGTACTAAGAACCAAAGCATCTTCATTACTCGTGGAAGTATACAGATATAAAACAGACGATGATATGTGCAAAGCATGATATTACAGAGGCCTTGGAATTATGAAATGATGTATGATATATTTCAAGTGCCCCTGCCTTTGGAGATCGTATTGCACACATTTTACTGACGGTTACAGATGAGTGTGTCACATATTTGTATCTTATTTACCTCACCTCAACTCACCTGTCCCGTAGCCCCATCTTATTACCAAAGGGACAAAACTCATGCAAAGAAATACTAAGTATTCGAATGGTTATGACAAGTATTTGACATCCAAATCCCTAGGAGACAACAGACGAGCAACTTGATCTTTCTTCTAAATGAAGAAAATCAGAAGTCATGGTAGCTTATCATATATACCCATGTGTGTAGCGTAACGCGTTAACTCGGGGCCAATTCAAACTTTCAAATGCGTGTGGTAAAAGGCTAAGTCTTTCATTTCGTAAGTTAATCTTTCTGCATATCAGTCACCAATGCGAAACGTTACAGTTAAGCAGTTTGTACCAATTACATTAACCTCAAACTTTTGTAATGAAACCAGACTAGCGACTAAACCGCCATGTTGAATTCCTTTCAAATGATTTTTCTTGAATGAAACAACTATTCATTTCCACTGGACCCTTACCAGACAGGTCAAGTTGCAAACAACATTGAAACTCCGATAATCATTAAGCCCAGGATCCACCTCCGTACCAAGGGACTCCGGAAGATCCCCTAGCTGATACATAACGCAGTATGATTAATGCGCTTCGTGACATTCCGTGGCACTGGCTCCATCCATATCCAATTTTGCTGAAGGTTTTTTTTTTCTGGAACCAAAATTGCGTTTGGCAATCTGCTGGCCCAGTAGGAGATAGGCGTGTGTCATTTGTACAGAGGGTATTCCCGGCAGTCACAGATCGGTAGTATAAAGTCACGAACATGAACTTTTCAGTATTGCTGGGATAAGAACATTATGCGCATGAAGCGAGACAAGTGTCTGAGAAATATTGCCGAAATGCACTACCAGCAACAGGTAATGGTATAGTGACTTCTTGAAATTATCTGTTTTTCATGTAAAAAAGATATATATACACCGAAACAATAAGAACGTTTTTTAAGGCAACATGCAACACACCTTGCAATCTTTGACAGAAGCTCGATCTGCATCTGCTTGACGCTCAGCTGGCTTGACAGGTCCTGTTTGTTAAACCACGTATCATTGGCCAGTTGCAGGGCTAAGATGGCGTTCGGTGTGTCTGCCCAACCGTAGGCCGCGTTACGCATCATGATCAACCAACGGGCGGCTCGTTTACTTGGGTCGGGAGGGATCTGTTGCGGGGTTTCGTTGTCTTGTTTCCTCGGTTGAGCGTCACCTGGTGATGAGAGAGAGAGAGACAGAAAAATAATCAATAAATGTGCAACAGAAACTTAGTCAAAGTTTCTCTGTCAAGCTCGTTCCTTGATTCGTCATCAGTGTTGCTGTAATGCCCCAAACTACTTTGTCGGTTCCATACTCGCCAAAGATTAGTGTAGACACTAAACATTTACATAAGTATACCGGAGATGCCTAAACGTATTTCCGTTTTGATCGGTGGACCTACTGTGCAAACAGAAATAAGCTTTAAAACCTTCGCATGGAGGTTTTTGGTATGTAAATAGCTTAGGAAGTTTTTCCTATATTTAGATAGTAATTAAGCAATCAGAATCTAATTTGCATAATTAATGCCGAGATTTTATTAACCCACTCCGTTCCATGGTAGGACTATGTGAGCCAGTAAAATGTAACCAAGAAAGAAAAAATTGATAAATTTAGATGACAATTATGCATATGAAGTCCAGATTTGCATGATTAATGAGAAAAATCTATAATTCCATACTGGTAATGGCATACTGGTAAATGGAATTTCACACTTGTGGCATTTGGAAGTTATGTGAAGGTGAACATCGTTGAATGCAAATAAGGACTTCATTTGCATGAATGATCAGAAAATTATACTATAACCTTCTTTCTTAAGGTAAGGCCATCGACCCCTGTTATTTGTGTAGTTTAGATGAGCAAGTAATAATACATACATAAGGACCTTATTGCATATTAATGAGAAACACATAGAATGCATTAGTCATAAAGTTTAAAAGCATTTGGTGAGGGTATGGGGTCGTCGAACTCTAGTGAGCAGCAATCGCACAAGAATGAGCCAATGGTAGCGGCAGATTTGTGAACGCAGCAGATTTGTGAACAGCAGGAGAAGCAAACAGACACAACTGTACATGTAGCTAAAAAGTCTTACTTGAGAACAACTCCTGAATCTCTTCAGTATCATCTCGAGATTCTATCCCCGTAGTTACACCCGTCGTATCTACGAAAAGATTATGTATATATATGGAGATGTGTGTTGGTGAGTTTAACTACATGGCTGAGTAAATCATTGCACGTGAGAAACAAGCAGGCGATACAAGGCGAAGAAGCGCAAAAACTTTTGATTTATTTTGTCACTATTTCAAATCTAGTCATAATCTAGTTAGCGTCTTCCTCTTATGCTCCCTATTCATCTTGGCTTGCTTTCGTCAGAAGCAATCTAAGTAATTTGTGTCCGATAAACAAGTCCCTTTGAGATGTAGATAACTATCGATGGAGCTAAGAATAATCTCGATAAGCTGTGAGTGAAACGCTCAATTTCCCTGAAAGTTTTCTTTCCGGTAGGAGCTCGATTCTTCAGAGTGACAGAGATTGATTGGTTCGCTCATTCCCACATTACCAGCTCCGTTCTGGGATGAAACTTCCGCTCTGTAAGCAATCAGTGCGCGGCGTGGTGATTAAAAGATGCCACAGAATCATTCACCCCAGATAGTGTCTAATGAATCAACACAGCCACAGTCTTATTAATGCAGAGTCAAAGCCACACGAGTGTTTCACAACGCTTACTTAAAAGTTGCTGCGCCGTTTCCCCAGTGGTGGTTGTAGTGGCTTTACCAGTGGTAAACTCTGGATCCATGCCTGTTGAGACAGTAGTTGGGTATGAGTGTCATGCAACCCATTTAGGAGATTCTAAATGATTTATGATGTATAGAGAGTACCGGTGAGAGGTATTACTCAAGATTGTGACATCGTATATTACAGTCACAATTGCAACTACAGTATTCAGTATACTGAAAATAGAATGATGTAGCTTCTATAAGTCGGCGAAAATATGACTTGCCTGCTTGTGATACATATATGTAAATCGATAATGTATCGCTTAACATTTTTTTGTGTCATGACGTTCCACAAAAAATGATAGGTACGAAATTAAAGTAAGAACGAGCTCTCGTTGATTTACCACTCATTTATTCACCCGATCATACATTAAGGCATTAATGGCAACTAATGGTTACCAGACGCTGGCCTATCAACACGAAAGTTGTTTAGAAGGCTCACAGCTCCTATAAATGGACTCTTTACTATTCTCAGACAAAACTGCACCGTTCCACACTAGTAGTTAGTTAATACGGCAGTCTCTCTTCTATGCGCTTCGACGGCAAAATGGCAACGCTGACGTTTTGAAAAAAAATAGTAATGCACAAGACATTAAGTTGAAATATTGCTTTGAATTAACAAAATTGTGCCATTTTGTTCATTTGAGGCAGTATATTATATCAGATATCTAGTACAGGCGAGAACTGCGAAGATGTTCCCATAAAATGTGCTTAAAATGCACTTTGGCCAAACTGATGTGAAGCGATGGAAAGTTTCCACTGAAGAATATTGATTCGATACTTCAAGTAAGCCCTGCCTTAGTCAAGAGGTATACTCTGAGTACATACTGAAACTCCTACAGCTATTTAATCAAAATCCATAATCAAGTAGTCGACTTCGAGCAGCCTTTTCCCCTGAAGACTTCTCAAAACCCCTGGAGCGGAGAGTCGGAGTGTGTGAACAAGTTCAGCAGTCTTACATGGACTTCTGCCTGTAGTAGATCGCCTAACATTTCCAGGTCAGCGGTGTGCTCGTTAATTTTCACCCCAGCAACTCCGTTGACATTTGGCAGACAGGCCTGCTGCGCGCGCTTTTCTCCGTGATGTATCACAGTGGCGATGGTAAGTGATGACGTTAATCAGAGTGTGCGTATGAATACGGCGCAGGAGATGGTGATTAATGTGTACCCATCCGCTACCGAAAAGAGCAGAACGGGTGGACCGTAGCCTCCAGTAAAGCGTGGAAAGTTTAAGAGCTACATAAAACCCGTGACAAATCGTTCTAACCTATGACTAAGTGCTACATAAAAGCACTGATTTCTCTCGAAGAGACAAACCGCTACTGGGTTCTTTCAGATATTTTATACTGTCAAAAGATTGCACGCACACAGTCTGTAACATGCTGGTAACGCCTGAACATACCCAATCGTAGATTGCTTCAAAAGCTGTCAGAGAGGCAAAGTGCTTTTAGAGACAGAAAGTTTATGAGGGTTTGAAGGTGTCATATATCATGGAGTCATGTCTCTTTACTTGGGACGGAAAGTGTGGTAGATATGGCAAAATATGTGCTGCTCTCACGATATGAAATAATATATAAGCCGCTGAACCAGCAATAGAAAGGTTGTACCATACATCTCTTGCGTTATGGCTCTCTACTGGGCGCTTTTCATAAATTGTAAGAAGACAAGAGACCTTTGCCGTTGCGAGGCGGCGATGATAATGGCACACTGGCCTAATCACAGAGAAGAGAGGTTACATTATTAATACACCTTGTATAGATATATCCACTGCAAGGGCTGACTGGCTATATCAATCTATGGTCGCCGTCACTTTTACATGCAGGGAAAATATTACTTCGGCTGCTGAGTTTGGCTGTTTTATGGGTTCGACATGGGAATGCTTTTAGTTCGGACATAAAATGTACGTGAATACTGCATCACACAGGCTGGCATTTACATTGTTCACATTGTTCAAGGCTGTAAATTAGAACTCGGTCAGCAAGAGTTTGTTTGAAATGGCTGCCTTTGTGACCGTTATGGGACAGGTAAATCAGTCCCTTTGTGGGCGTTGGGGCTATAGGTCGGCGCGTTATTTTCAGTGATACATTAATCATGTCATTTTCATTCAGAAATATGTTCATTTAAACTATAGCAATACTGTGGATATAATCTAAAATATGAATCATATAAACTTCCTTCTTATGATTCTGATGACTTTCGAATCCCTTTGTCGCATAATACTAAATTTTGGCTTTTCGATTATCTACTTGGTTGTATTCTACATGAAAGCAAAATCAATCAACAGATCAGGCTTTGCTTTTCCGATGACTGTTTGAGAGAACTCGGGGTTATGTACTCAGGAGATGAATAGCTAATGGTTCTTAGATGGCTAAAAGGATCATACGTATTGAGCTTAAAATAGATACTAGATAGCTTATAGACTATCTGCATGGTTGTAGTCAATATGAAACCAACATCAACCTACAATCGAAGATCACAATTGTGGGAACTCAGGGTTATGTACTTAGGGTAAGAATATACATGGGTGAAAGGATCAAAGAGACTAAGTTTAGAATAGATGCAGCAATTCTTACCGAAACACAAAAACACGGACAGAATGATCACCTGCATCACCCGTTACCGTTTAATCTATTGGTTGGGAATCGGTCCAATGGTACTGACATCAGAACAGGTCCATGATGGATTCTACACTCTGTTCTGCACACAGGAAGCAATTTGATATTTGGGATGTTCTGTGCATCAGACGCGTGAAATGTGAATGTATATATGGCTGGTTATATACAGGGTAACATTTGTCATCACCACCAAGCTTCAGCATGTTTCAATAGAGTACAAATGTGTGCATCTCCCTCAATCATTCAAGGACATTTTGTCTCGCCCTATTTCAGTAACACAAGTCTTGGCAGCAGTATGCTTCTTTACATGTGATGGGGATAGAAAGAAGAAAACATTGATTGTATAGAACTAGCCTGTATAAAGAAACGTGACGCAGAGTTATTATGGTACAGCAGAAGCCGCTTAATTGCACAGCCTATTTGCCAGTGAATGTCGTGCAATTATCCGGCTGGTGCAATAATGCGAAGTTATCTAGATGCATCGCACTGATTTGGGATCTCGTGCAGTTAACAGAAGTGTGCGTTAATCCGTTGTGCAATTAACTGGCTTCTACTGTAGTAGTTATCACCACCTCCCCCATTTTGGTACGGTCAGTTGCAGCAGCACGTTCCTAAGGTGTAGAGTGAAGTGCGCAGGGAATGTAAGTAGGCACAACTACGCGGGAGAAGAAGAGGTGTGCCGCCCGGACCTGACGGCGTGTGACGTCTCTAACGTACGTATGGCACGTCCCGGGTGACTTTGTTTTTGTCCTGGTAACGGCGCAGTAGCGGCAGATATATCAACTACAGTTGAAGGAATGAAAGCTTCGCTTCGCCTGTAGAACCGTTCATTTCATACTAGCACTCGCATTAAGCAGGCAGTATATCTTAGCCTAATGGATTGATTCTAAAGGGCAGAAATGTCAGTAGAATTCGAAGTTCATTGTATATAGCTTGTACAACTGCAAATGTCGTAGGAGGAGGTCCTTATGAGTTTGAGATCGTATGCAGTATTCGCCGATGAATGCGAGAAGTTGATTTAGTTCAGTGCCACTAAAGCACTCAATTATTTAGCTTAAATAAAGTTTCGCGATGTCGATATCTAGTGCCTTTTAAAATCAGTGGGTGGAAACTTTCAAAGGCGTTGTGTATCTTCTACTTTGCGGTGAAGTTGATACATCATTCAAGCAATGTGGAACTGCCTCCATGATTAAGGCCTAGGTCCCATTTTAAACTGGGCTCAGGCTGGGATGTTTGCGGAAAAGTATTTATCAAGAAATATACAGAAATAATGCTAATGACTATTTTCTTTCGTTGCCTTTTACATCATATTTTCCTTTCTGAAAGCTACCCGGCTGGGCCCCGGGTTGAGAATTGGGACCTGGTCGTTGAATGGCTAAGAAATAGTCTATGTCAAAAGTTAGAAGATGAAGTTAGGACACGATGTGATGTAAATAATTGAAAACATATTGTTTTTCCAAGTCTCCCATCTTGTGTAAGCCCTGCAGGTGTAGTTAACCAAGTGTTGTAGTTCTGTGAACTCAAGCTGAACTTCCTCCTGAGTCTAAGTTACGACAAGCAGGTGGAGATACCGCCATTCTTACTCCCTACGTCGTAATTACTCCAATTTCCGTTCCGGGTCCATTAGCCAGCTAGGCGGGCATAACTCTATCATTGGAGACGTGGGGACCGTTAATCCCAACAAATTATACACATCACAGCCTCGTCTGACGCTCCATTCCAACGGAATAAAAGAACAGCCTCGTTCGTCACCACTGATAATAACAGGCTTACCCGGGAAATATATGGAATCTAAAATACGATCGAAAAAAGATTAGAGGGACGGTTCTTTGTCAAGGTAATTAGAGGAACTATTACAGAGATGATTGAAGGGAAGGGATGGGCTGCCGATTCCTTAATTTGTAGAATAGAACTTGAAGGCAGTGTTTCAGTTCAAGGCTGACTTTCATTGGTCCTCTTGAATTTCAAACGGAAGGGGTGTGTTTCTAATTACCAAAGTTGGGCTGGCACGTACGTATGCGGAGTTCTGAGTTCTGTTGCGTCACATCGTGATTACTGATGCCACGTAGTCACAAAAGTTTGCTGTGTGGGTGTGAACTATTCTTTAGTGCTTCTGACATGTTTGCGATCCCTGTGCCGCATACCGAAAGAGGTGTGGGCTTACTTGTGAAGTTTTACAACATAATCTAAACCCGTTGTAATATCTATCTCCTCCTCCGCGCCACCTATGAGTGCACATGTGTCACACTACAATTGCAACATCACTATAGTGCCAGAACTCAAGGTGTGCGCTGATGGTTGTCCTAAGATTTATCTAACAGGGATGGTTTGCGAAATGGACCCAAAAATCCCACGTATCTGAAGATACAATATTACCCCAGATCTACACGTATACAACATGGATCACTGTGATTCAACGCTACTATAAACCTAGCCCTGTATCGTCTTAGACATTTAAACTGACCATTTCTTGTTTTTACGGCTATGACAGCTGTTGGACGACCCTGCTGCCCAGTCGAAATAGATGGACGTACCAGTGAATATGGTGAAAGTTGAATACAAAACTGCATTATGCGCATTCGGGACAATAAGAGACGAGTTATTAATCTACAACCGCCATACATACATGTATCTCTAAGTTGCAGAATGATGCGGCATTTATTTCCTGATAACGGCATGTCAATGTAACTCATGCTCGAGTGTACTGACTTGAACTTCCGACCGCTGAGAGGATATTTGAGGACAACACTGATCCCGAGAGGAAGTAGAGGTAAAACCCTGCAGGGTTCGGATTACAAGTCAGTTTAAGATAAGACGATCAGAGCGGCATTCAGTCTCTCCGCACAAAAGTACGTCTCAGCAGTCCTGATAAGATGTGTACAAAGTTTCCTGTCTGCTTTCGACTTATGCCTCTAGCTACAGCAGCCAGGAGACTTGCCAACTGAAAGAGTACTGCTGAAAGTTGACATAGATTGCAGGATTGTGGGGAGTGGAACTTCGACGTCATAACTTCAATGATAAAACGTTTAGCTAAACGATAACAATAAGAGAACTCTTTGACACCAAAAGTTTGTTTATGGTTTAGAGTTTACTCAGGTAAGGCGGAAAAGCAGTATACAAATTTCATTGGACTTATCTGGCAAAGATTGAAGTACCGTAAATGTATCTGTAGCTCTGGCATAAGCATGATAAAATGATATTGATTGCTATGACAACAGTTCTCGACGAAGTGATACGCAAAGGTCTGATATGATGCCCTGCACGGTCCCAGTTGTTGTTCTTTTACTGACAGATCCAGTGTCTGGTACAAAGCGACACTGCTGCCTAAAAGAAATTGATGGCCGAACCACAGGCCCGGGTTTATGACAGATTTTCACACTGCGGGTGCGGGTAGAACGCGAGGGATGATGACACACGCTGCAGGGATGACTAACTGCTCTTCTACACCCGCTGAATAACCAGGTGATAAATAGCGCGTAGTTTTCTGCACTTCTCAGTCAGCTGATAAGGATACATATATCTCACGGGACAAGCGGGAAAGACGTGCGAATAAAGCAGCACATGTTTTAGTTGTGATGGACGGCAACTTGTTCCTGGTGCGGGTGTGAAAAGTTCAGGGACGGACAAGCAGTGACAGGAGCACTAATAACCATGTTAAAAGTGTTATGGACTGCCACCATGTAACTCCAGGTAATGTACAGCAAATCTGAACGCTGAACGCCAGCACCGCAAACCGGATTTTGACATACAGAAAGAGCATATCACGCAAGCCATCCTACTGTGCGATTTTACGACAGTCAGCGTCAATAGCTGGCAAGAAAAATCCCCAAGTTTCCATTTTGTGGTTGAGCAGGCGTAATGAATCGGTGTCCCCCCGCCCAGTAATCTCCCACAGGAAGATTGAATTTGGAGATGGTAACTAACGATATGTCGCCCGTGTCAAAGGCAAAACCGAGAGATAAGAAAAACTACTTTCACGCCGCGTTGCCACAAACGATAATCTCTTCAAAACCTGTCAGATAAGCTCCGAGGAGCACAACCCCTCACTGATGTGATTACAAAAAAGCGCGATACACAAAGTGATCCTTTTAGAACAGTCAAGCGTTCAAGGTGGCCATTGATCAGCGCAGTCGATGGAGGGGTGTAGTGAAGGCTGTTTGAATAGGTGAGTGGCGGGTAGAGGTCAGGAGAGACACATCCTGTACCCTTCCGGTCAGACGCTATTCTACAATCAGGGAGTTGGATCATGGAGGTGGTCTTCTAATCCCCACCCGCTGCCTTCATGATGGATTTTTGGAGTGAAAAGTTGCATACTGAGTAAACTTTGAGTCTTCTGCATCAGGGTGAGGTGTACAGCTAACGAACTCCATCTGCATTAAAGGAAATCTTGGAAAAGAGATGATGTACCATGCGATCGAATGCCTCGGCCATACAGGCATACAACATGCTTTTCCAAACTGATAAATGATCCGGGGTAGTTGAGTGTTTTGCTTTTGCTGTTGTATTCTAGATGTATTTCGGGATCATTGAAAGTGTGACTTAGGCAGAGGGTAGCACCGAATTGACTTCTGAAGATGAATATTTTCGCTCGTGGAGTTCATTCGAGCAACCTGCGAATCTACTTGCTGAAAAGGTGACGGAAGCAAAATGAATATTTCTGTCCTTCTTCACCTTGGAATGATTGATGTTCGCGTATTATTCTACAGGTCCTTTCAGCT
Organism: Branchiostoma floridae; assembly: GCF_000003815.2. NCBI lineage: Eukaryota > Metazoa > Chordata > Leptocardii > Amphioxiformes > Branchiostomatidae > Branchiostoma > Branchiostoma floridae. The sequence goes on along the minus strand of NC_049989.1, from coordinate 6,362,054 downwards.
GATCAAAAGGTCTACTCTAGGAACGGTACAAATGGCGCTTCCTAGCTGAGAAGGCACCGCGGGAAGAAAATGAATGGCGTTCGTTTTACCGCGAATTAGCGATGATTTCCGATGTTCACAGTAGTGTGAGGGTGAGATGTATCACTGGCGCCATTATCTCATTTCCCTAAGAACTTCACAAACTGCAGGTTATCTTCACACAGACCCATCCGTCCCGAACTCTGGTGAGTGTCAGCCAGTTCGCCGCATCTTGCCGGGTAGTTAAGGCCTGTCAGCTTACATCAAGGCATGACTGACATCCTGGCGTCCCCAGAGGTTCATAAATGTACCGAGCTGCATGAGCGAACAATGGCGCCGCTAACGTGATGTAAAGCCGCGCAGGGTGCTTTATGTATCCCGATTAGAGGGCCGGGGGAGATGCATTATTCTCTAACCACAGAGGTAATTGAGGTGATGCCTTCGTTTATCAACAGGCCGCAAAACGTCGTGATGACCTTGTCTCTGACCCGAGAACATCTGGCACCAGACCGGAGTGGTCGGGTGATCGAAGAAAGAATCGCCTGATGTATCACGAAGACACACGGAGGCAACAGCGATGACCAAGTGTGCAGACAGCAAATTACAGATTTGTATCTAAGAAGCAACAAATCACAAAGTCCACAGTAGCGACCACAAAAGAAGGTCTGATTTTTCATAGACAGCAAACGGCGTTGAGTAGGGTCAGTGATATAACATACTCTTTTAATGCTGTACCTATTGCATTTTCTTATAATTTGCCATGAAAGATTTACAGTGAAAGATTATCAGGGATATGAATAAAGTTGTTGTTGACTAAAATGTGAACAGTTTAGGTACGGTATGTGTGTATGCCCTTAATTTCACTAGTACTGCACATCTGAATTAATCACTATTACTTAGTAAGAGAAGGCGAAATCTTAACTATCTTCTTGTACATGAGCAAGAACTTATCAATACAAATGTCGAAAGCCGGTCTTTTGTCTTAACGCAATTTCCTTCAGATGGCAATTTGCACCAAAGCCGTTATTTCACTTAGACGAAGCCTTTATCGTTATTGCTTTAAGGAATTTAGAGCTAATTGGTACCCCACTGTCGTTTATCAGTGTCCATGGACCACTTAAGGGTCGGCCTGCTATCTGGTCTATTGATTTTGCAGTTCTTTCCAACTGTAATGGTTACAGCAAGATACCAACGGGGAACTCTGGCAAAACGAGAGTAAGGACGGGCTTACTCGTACTGTTGTGGTTGATCAGAATGATTAGCTTCCTTCGCAGACTTTCTGAGCGGCGGCGCGTCTTTAACATGGACTAAGGTTTTCTGTGCATGGGAAGGGAGTTGGCTGTTGGTCGGAGAAGGAGTTTTACCGCCCATGTCCCATGGCCATGTTTTTGAAAGCCCCGGATCAGCGGCGGCCCCGGAACACTGGCGCCCCAAAAGTCTGTATAGAAGGCGACAGGATGATTGTGTTATCTAGCCCAGGACAATCGCACATACCAGTCATTGTAAAACTAACTATTTAATGCATATCTAAGAGTTTAAGATGGTGAAATATCTGATATACGTTGATCAGTAGTTTGCGTTAAAGTATCGACCGAACAACAATTCTGGCCACTCGGTGTGTTGACTTCGCAAAGGAAATGTAAACTCGTTCTTGGGGTACATAGGCTAGCTTCAATGTCTGCTGTTCGAGCAATCATATCAAATGCATCAATACCTCCTGATGGAGAGGTGTGGCTATGGGCTGACTCGATCAAAAGCGCGAACCGGTTTATGGGCAATGGATGGCACTCTTACTCGTGTCTTCGCTCAGCAGGTGTTAGGGGGATCTCTGGCTCCTGGGTGAAATATGAACGACTTGTCCGGACTTTATTCCCCGCTATGTGTGAGCGGCTGATGGCAGCGCCGGGTCGGCTCCCTGGCGCGCTCAGCATAGTCCCACAAATCGTTTAACTAACGACTTCATCGTCGGTAGGAGGGGCGCGTTCAAATGTAGCTCCGCGTCGACTGGTAGATGGGCTGCTTGGCGTAATGGTAAGACAAGAAGGAAGAGAGAGTGGTGGTGGTGAATGGGAAAAGAGGGATAGAAAAGTATAACGGAAACCAAACGCGATATGTGAACCGCGATGAAAGGTTCAACATCTAAGTTATCACAGGAAAGTGGCACATTGGAAAATTAAGAATGAAACAATTCAAAAGAAGCACCGGGAGCCTATTCCAACTAATCGAAGAAAATACACTAGCGAGGGAAAAACGGCGATTTGCGTTTGACGCGCTTTTACTTACGGTCTAGTACTCAAACTATATACGGGGGTGTTTTTTTCTTGATTTCACGTCCACTCTGGACTACCTACAAACTATTTGCATTCTTCTAAAACCTACTTTACACACAAATGCACGGCTGGCGCCAATGAAGCTTCACGAGAGGCGACGATGGAGTACAAGTACAGCGCCTGTGATCTTGAACGCTGCAGGCGATTAGGGCTACTTTAGATGCTGTAGGTAATGAAGCTTACTTGGGGCTACAAATCTAATCGTATTTAGACGCATGGGCGGCACTTAAGCCACATGGGGATCGAAGTGAAATTGAAAACAAACGTGAGTTTTTCTGCTGTCCAAGTTTCCTGATAACTTTTCAACCTGTTGGAGAAAGTCAAGTTCGTTTTATGGTATGCTACTTTGAAAAATGGCACACTGTCAAAGGTTTGCGGCCAACTATCCCATTCTACACAAAATTAATAGTTTCTGCTTCAGAAAATGATACCGAGAAAGCCTGCTTTGCAGTAGATCGAATGCACATCACGGTCTGATCTCGCCCCGAGGCGAAACCTGCGCGAGAACATCATACGTGACCACGCGAGATTTGCGATTACTGCCTCCGACTCAATGATGAAAGGACTGCAGATCGCTCTTAGAGGAGCCATAAATATTTCATAGGAAACACGGGGGATTCTGAAATGGGTCTTATATTCATAAATGTCTGCGTGTGGTGTGCTTGACAACAATATAACTTTATTGATGTACAGCGGTGCAACGTTAAGTGGAGCGTTACTTGTAGAGGCCTGGAGGTCAGAGTGGGTGGCCTCTCTGGAGACACTCAGTCCGAACCCTACCAGTAAGAGGAGCATTGTTCAACAACTGTAACTAATGCATATGTGGAATGGACTACCGGGAAGAGTTACAGCATTACGGGATAATTTCATATGAAAAACAAGTGACTATTTATAAGAACCACATGAAAATCAGCACCAAGGTCAGAAACGTTATATCAAACAGATGCAAAAACCAATCGTAAGCGAGTTTACAACGGCTAAAGATTATTAAATTGGAAAGCTCTTTGATGATACATAACAAATTGAATACTATTTTTATATCCATCTAGTGTATAATAAGCATGGTATTTCCTGTATAAAAGTGCTTGGAGGAAATTCTTTGCTGACCTCGATCAAATTCTACTTCCGCTAATAAATGTCTATGCAATATAGGCATCGTAAAGATGATTATGGTCAATGTTAATGGTATAGATAGGCAATTGCACAGTCAATTCTGATACTCCAAACCTGGATATTAACATACCTCATGGACGACCATGCCATTGAGTACAAGACGGGAAATCGACAATTTTCGTGATAGGCAGTTGTTGATAGAGTAATACATTGAAGGATACCATCCCTACCCTGCGACCAAAGGATTCTTTTTCACCCTACCACTCAGTTTTTCTCAGTGGTTTCAGGGACACTGTATCGTTATCGACAGAAATTTTAACCAACATCATTTGAGCTTACGTAGTACACGATCTGGCGTCACTTTTCATTTTCGTCTGGACTGATTAATTTCCTGGCAGCTGTACATTTGGCCCCGTTTTGACAAAGCAAAGTGCTCGAGTTAAAGATACAAAAAAATGTAAACAAAAATACAAATGACATATCTATATACATGCAAGCTTCAAGACTTTGCCACAGTACGAGCAATCGTGCGTCACAAAACAAGCTTGGCTTTTCTCTCAAGAAAATAACTATTCCTATATTTGTAAACGTCCGTGTTTTTCAACTCCCCAGTTTCAAGTGAACTTGCTACGGATATCATCGTACTGTCCATAAAACATTCGACTGACGTGAACATTCTTCTAATTGAACTGAACCTTCATCTCTATGCCAGCAACTCCCAATCTCTGTAGTACACAAAGACACCTGCTCCAATAGCTCAGTCCCCTGGGGCGTCGCTCTCAGCATTGTTAGTCCCCCACAAATCAGGCAGATGCCACATAAATCTGTCTGCCTGCCCACCTAAAGGTTATAGACTTGCCAACCCGGCGACGTAACGCCTAGTAATTATCCCCTCACAACACCCTCACCATGGCACCGGCACTGTTACTCCAACAGCCTCCCTCTTGGGGAGAGGATTTTAATTATCGAAAATCTCCAGCGGCAGGGAAGCTACCCACTGTGTTAATCAGGGCGTTGATTGTTTACAGTTAATAACTCCACAGTATATCACTTTACTATTCAAGCCAAAAACAACGCCCTTGGGAAATTTGAAATATGTTTCCCGCAGAACCTAATGATTGAGTTTGGATTTCTGCTCATCATGGATTCTGTTTGAAAAGTGAGGAAGGTTTGAGAGAGCCGACCGCGCACTCTCTGTTCTCTGATTGGCTGACAAGTCAAGAAGTTGTCCAGGCAACAGGTACGTCATTGGGTCAGACGATCTCGTGATATATAAAACATCGTCTGCAGACCTGTCATTCAAATCATGTCCCAAAAGCCACATGAAGCTGCCCTTCTACCATGCTTCAAAGCGAACGTCACAATTTGAATGCCAGTTGGGATTCAGCATAGTGATAACATGATGGCGCTGCATTGATAACGGTGCACATTTCATGCTGTGTGATCATCAGTCTTCAAACACCTCTAGGAAAAACTCGAGCGCAGAGCATTCTACAAGGATTTCACTCAACATTATAGATGTCAACACCAAGTGCCATCCACTGTTAGAATGGCAGGTCCTGACGAAAGTGCCATAAGGGTAATGTGGGAGAGAGTTGAACTTAGGGCACGAACTGCACGCACAATATTGCTTGCTTGTGAGTGCAGTGGTGAACCAAAATGAGCTTTCAATTTTATCTCACGTTACGTTTAGAAATATTCTGTTGCCATATATCGAAATCTGCTATTTGTTTTTGACCGGTTTCAAGAGTTTTACCTAGAAAATTGGCATGTTATACTTGCACTGAAGACGTGACCACTTTCTGAACTTTCAGAGTTATCACAGATCGTAACCAAACTTCAGCTGCATGGTTTACTGGTGTCATTCGCAGGTGAAGGATGACGATGGCTCCCGCCGCGGGATACTAGGAAATGTCAAACAAAAGCACATTTTACGCGGAAAGGTGGGAGTTTTAATGACACTGGCCCAGGAGCGGCTTACTGACTTTTTTCTTCCTCAGCACTCCAAGACGTTATCACCTCCTTGAGTGAAATAAGTTTCCATAAAGAAATATGGCAACATCACGGCCACATCTCCCCGGGTCTCTACATCCACGGTCTGCTGACGATAAGAGGCTCAAAGGACGAGAAGTGGAGTCTGGAAAAGACCGTCTGACTGTGGAAGTACCGGCTGATTTACGTGGCGAGACCGTCCTGGTTATTGAACGCAAGATGTTGCCGCAGGTAATAAGTCTCGCTGAAAGCGTCTGGAAGCCCAGGACAAGCGGATTCAATATAAACGCGGAGACTCTATGGCTACCGTTCTCTCTTTCAATATCCTCAGCCAATGACGTCTTGATGAAAAGCTGTCTATATATGATGTGTAAAAGCTAGGATCAAGTAACAGATTGTTTTACGTTCGCTTCATACAAATCATCGTAGTGCATACTTTTCGTACGATCCAAAACGTTCCAAGTTTAGTTTTTGTACAGCAATGGACATGGATGATACGTTAGATTATGAATTAAGGAAATCGTCGTTTAATGTCGATTTTGCCGTAAATGTAAGGATAACGTAGTTTTTGTTTCCAACTAGGACTCTCTCCCTGTCTCTCTCTGTCTCTGTCTCTCTCCTTCTCTCTGACTCTTTGTACTTGTGTGCGCGTCTTTGTCTATTTCTCTCTTTATTTTTCACGCGTTCTACCCCTGTCCTTCCCCCATTCTTCGCAAAAGCCCACTCCAAGTATCTTCCTGACATACGAAAGTGTTGGTGTTTCCAAGAAATTGAAGAATGAACATTAATAGTGTCATACAATTGACATGCAGCACACTTCAAACTCCGTCTTCATGCAGCACTTCAAACAGCTGAAGCAGCCAATCATCATGGCGGCTTTGTAGCGACCAATCACATCACGTCCCACGGGGAATGAGCTCTGACCCCTGACCTCGTCACTCATCATGGCGGCTTTGTACTGCCGACTCCAGGGAAATAAAACCTTATTCTTCTCCACAAAAGAAGCCCATTACCTGCTGGAGACCGATGGAAGTGAAAATGCCCCAGGCGACGTCGAAACCCACCGTCAATCTAATTTCTTTGTACCTTTTGACCGATTTTCTCCCTAGAGATGGTAGTACTTAATGAAGCAATGGCCCTGTCCGGTGAAACGTCCCGTGTCTATCAGCGAGCGGGGAGTAGAGTCGGACGGGTTCGTGCAGGGTATTGATTGCATGGATGAAAACAAATTTGATTGAGGTTTATTACAACCTTGAAGCGAGGTTCGTGGGCGCCTTTGCAAGGTAACTCCAGAGGATGGAGTCGTCTTCGTATTCTGTTCCTGTCTATCAGCTTCAACTCTCTAGCAGAAAAGAAGTCATCTGCCTCACAAAGCACCTGTGGAATGAACTTAAACTTTGCAGTCAGATCTAAGTTTAGTTAAAGTACTTCCAACCCCTCTCTATAACAACCATGGTTATTGTCGTATAACAAGAAATTCTGACACTAGGATAACACTAGTCTCTAAAAAATAAGCCCATGGCATTTTCATTACAGCCGTGCCATTTCTCGGACCAGTGTTAATTTCCTTGTCTAATTTCAACCCTCTGATGCCTTAATTAGGTGCACAGTAGCCTACTAGGAGGCTTCATTTGCAGCGTAATTCATTAGACACTTTATTTCGGAATTTCTTTCTTCTCATGATAATGTTTTACGGTGAATCTGTCTTCATGGATTTTCTTCTCTTGGAATGCAAAGTTGCCCTTGCTGCATCCCTTCACCCTACCGTCCATTACATTTTATACCCACACCGTGCTTTTACATCAAACTTTCATGTCCACTACACTCTCAATTTCACAGCAATCAGTGATGAGAATAAAGGGCGCAGCTGGCGTACCTGGGAGAGAAAAATACCTCCCTTATTTTACGCGACTTCAAAGTACCATTAAGCCCCCCATCTACTGCCACCTTCCCGCGCGGAATGACATCGTGCTAACGAGAGGGAACGTTTACTCAGAGGTTTTACGACATACGGGCGCGATTTTACGACGGACGCACGGATTTGATGGCACTATCTGGGGAAATGGGAATGAGTGAGGAAAATAGCTGCGTGCCATTATCACTTGTTCCAAATTGATTCGCTGGTATCATCCGGTGATGGGCAATTCCGTCTCTATTGGTGTCGTGAAAGGACTTCTATTCTGGGATCTGCGCGAAGCAAATGTTTTTACGATGCATCTGCTTGTATCAGTGGTGACGAATCATCGCAGGTTGACTGAGATATGATCCATGTCTCACATTCTTTGTTGCTGTCACTTTAGGCAAGGTACAATGAATAAGGCAGCAGGATATACAGTAGATAAACGCACGAGGGGCAAGCATAGTGCAAACCATCTTAAAACTTTGTGATATGTTTTTAGTGAGTGATAAACCGGCGCATGAGAAAGACACAAGTCTCGCAGATGTCAGAAGTAACGTTTAACACTAATGGATTCATAATCATACTCCAACAAAACACGGCAACATTTAGGCAACCGGAAGACCACTTTGAACTTCCTGGGTCAACCTTGTCGTCAAGATAGGAATAGATCTAATAATCTACATCTTCATTAGAGTTGTTATTGACGAAGGTGATTTCCAACGTATCATTCATAGTATAGTACAAAAAGTATAGTGTGGTGGTTATGCTGGTCCATGAAATAGGGCTTTGAGGACAACTGAGACGAACATATTAGTATTCTTAAGACTTCTTGACGTCGAGCTATCTCCAGATGCCATTAGTCTAAATGATTTGTCTCCCAGCTAGACGGAGTGCCCGTGTCTAGATACGCGCACTTGCATACAAAGGCAATAAAACCGCCGCGGTTCATTTGCACTTTGTCTTCTGGTATGGGATTGTACATCAATCTCTCTACTCTTAAATGGAACAACCCATTTATTCCCCCTATCATGATGGGACAGTCCATTCATCCAGCCCAGCACCAGACGCAGGGGCACGACTGTAAAGAAAGACGAAAGGCTATATTATTTGGCCATCTGATGTTTCAGGCCGAATTTATCGGTCTAGATGGATATGCGTCCGCTCGACTGTCATTACGAAGGAGATGACTACAGCTTTGCTATGGGACATTAGAATGCAATGATCCCTGTAGAGCTGACGGTATTGCGCGGTGGACTGACCAGGGCATTGCGGTGTGAGGGGGATAAAGGACATTTGTTTCAACAAACCGTGGTCGAAACGATTGAAAAGAAGAGCGAGAGCAGAGACATCTAAGAAACTGTACGTTCATGAGATCAACACGATAACAAAGTCATGAGGAACTGCCGCCCTATGTACAAAGTTACCAGACGATGTCTTTAATTTCATGTAACAACGAAGATTTTAGTAGGATTGAAAGTAACCTATATTAATATTGTCTTTATCTGCATTCATAATAGGCATGTCAGAAAAAGCCATCTTGTTATAAGAGTTCTGACAAGCTAAAATATGTTTCATCTCCATGTATGCTGACAGAATACTAAATACAACCACAGCGTGTTATCAGTCTTGGCCTTGAACAGAGACGAGTTTATAATTTTCCAACTACCATATAGATAGATGTTAGCAGGGTGATGCTGCGAATGTTACACACCACGTTAACCTTACCATGGTGAAGGCATGACTATTACAATTGTTATGATGAGAAATTTTATGCAGATAAAAATTGATATACATTTCGTAATCATTACACTTGCTACAGCGATTTCCAGATTTCCGAGAAAGACTGAATACACCATGTCATGTTTGGTCCGTGGTACTGGGTTCATGAAAGCAACATGTACAGATGTATGAATCAGGAGGGAAGACAAGAAGGAGCCTAGCTAAGAGTCTTGTAAGTGTACGTAAGAGCTTCCTACTCCTTTAGGGCACATAACATTAAGTACAGTTATGTCTATCAAGACTTGAGCGTTGTTTCTAATCCTTTAAACGCACTTGAGACGAGTAAAGTCTCAAAGGCGTCTTGTGCGATTGGCTGGATAGGTGCGTCAGAGACTGTCTATCATACATGTCTTCCTCTAGTCTATAGAAAAACAGGACACCCGTGTCTGTACTACCTTTCCAAGTCGCCGATCCTAGCCCCTCGTGGCGCTCTGTCGGCTTACAAGTGACGCCTGTTTGATTAAAGCCTCTTTAACTCCACGTTACGCTGACGCAACCTGTTACAGACGGCAGAGTCTCATCAGCCGTGCTGACGCGCTTCAGATGACGGATATGGCGTACGCGGCAGCAAATTAGAGTTGTTATTAGCTTCTTAAATGTTGTCATGAAAAGTACCTAACCTGAACCTTGAGTCCGTGACATCAGTATGCATTCTTTAATAAGAAAATGATTCTTATCCCAGTAATAAGGCAATGATTCTTATCTACATTGTGCATTAAGCAGAAGAATGAACAACAATCCAGGTGGTTGCTGAAAGAAAAATCGTAATACCGTGCTCTCGTCTTGTTGAAAGTGTTACAAGTGCCATTTTCTTTGCTCCTGTTTTGTGTATGCCCTTGCGGCAGTTTCTGCCTGTGTCGGAACAATAACAGAGCCAGTGGGCATGAAAGGGTCAAACGAATATCACTCACATAAAACCAATAAAGAAACAGTATCATGCCCTTCTCCGCCTTCATATCGTTGTTATGAGTTCTTACGGCATTATGGTTACCAGTCACGGACACTTTCAATCGTTACATATAGCGGATGCGTAATAAACGCTATGAGCAGGCGCACGAGCTGTTAACCTTCGGGAACCTCCATTAAAACACGTCTTTACCAAGCTGAGCCTGTTGCTCTCGCGCACGGAGACATCATGGAGATTGGTCACGTGTCATACCAACGTTGTTATGGAATCCCATATTGCAGGTGTCAAACGCCTTTTTGGTTAGATTTTAAAGTTACTTTTTTCAAAAAAAGTGCCGACTTGGGCTGACGTCCTGCCAGTGAAAATAATGATAGCCACTCTCAGGAACAGGCGTGCTTATAGGGCAAGCTGTGATGGAGAGTCCTTAGATTTAAGAAGTTGGCACATGGCACAGGGTGTCCCGGGCATGTTGTCCCCAAGGTGACGCATTATCAATTCTCGCGAGATTTGCCGATCGATGACGATAATCTCGTTTCCTTCCCATAATCCCCCAGGACTAAGACGGGTCCCGCTATCTTAATAGTTTTTCATGAAATATTGACGAGGGCGACTCGTCGGAAAGTGACCACTTAAGACATAATTTGAGGCTTTCCATCAGAAAATGAGGGGATTGTCGAAGGTCACCTTCCATGTTATCACGAGCAATTTATCTACGGTTCTCCCCGACGTACGGATGTGGGTACGCGGTCCATTGTGATGAATGGTTCGAACGGAATGAGATTGAGGTCCAAAAGCCAAGGGAACCCAAGGCAAAATCAAAATGTTTGCAATACATTTGAAATCGCTTATTTCGCTTTCTATGTTCAGCGTTTTTTTTTTATATCTGACTCTGTCCTGTCATGAAAACATGGGCATGATGACAACGTTACACGGGGATTAGGACGATTCGGCCTTTATCAAACGTCCCAGTTAACTTGGCCAGGGTTAGGGTCAGGGCTCCAGGGTTAGAGCTAGGGTACCAAGGTCAGGGTTAGAATTAGGGTTACGGTGTCGAGTCAAGTTGAGCCAGTTACGTTGGTCTGCTTCACAGCCATGGACCGAGTTGGTTTAAGGGCCGAAGTGTTCGACGACCCTGTACACACTAATCTGTATGATCTGATCGGTCTAATCCTCCCTCCAACCCTTTGATTGAATCGTCACTTCTAATGTATCATCAGGGCAACAGTCTTTATTTGAATTGCAAACAATGCAATAATTGAATTGCGATGCGATACAATATGGTAACGTTACACCTGGCAGTGAAGTGCACCATATGCAATAAAACACATTTACAATGCAAGAAACCATTAATGCCTTCATCTCTTCCGGTAGACTGACACAAGATGACTTTTTTTTTTCCTTGATAACATTACCTACGCAGCAAACCCTGTTTTAAATCGGAAGATTTGATTTTTTAAATCAAATTTACTACGATGTCCTGCCAAAGCGCCAAAACATGCCTGACGTTAGTTCCCATTTAAGCCAGAAACCGCTCAATATTCGTAACATAAGAATCCTTCAAAATCTCTTCCATCAAGTAATCTTAGTAAACTCAAAAAGACCTATTTACCACTCCAATTAAAGGGCCGTTCCATCCTTACGTAAAAAATACAAATACAAAGCAAAATCTTCTCCAGTAAGGTAACAAACACCTCTGGTGTGTGGTTAATTTTGATCATATTCTTGTGTGCTTACTATGATACATGCAAGTTGTATAATCCCGGAAATGATCAAATATATGAAAGTCACGGTCATGGCACAACTTCTGAGAAGCCTCTACCAATCGTAAGTAGAACCCCCCATGGGGATGGTGGAAGGGGCAGATATTGCCCATTTGGCCGGCAGCCATGTCAGTCATCTAGTCGGCAGCAATGGAATTTCAACTGGGTGTCGCCAGCCTAATTCCAACATACGGAGCCTAATTTGAGCACGAGATAAAGGTAGATCTTAGGGGTTGGTCTCTTCCGGAGGAGAAAGTCTTAGATTCCTGTGGAATATTGATTTCAAACTGCACCGGTGAAACTTAACAACCCCCCTCCCAACCATCCTGCAAGATGTCAAACTCAGGGCGCCCACGTCAGGGTAGAATTCCGCAAAGTTATGACTACAGCGGGGAGACGAGAACCCTTGACTTGTTTCTCTGTGACATGTCACAAGTGTTGGCTTAGGGTTGACAGTTACCAGCAGTGATATGTTACAGAACAGGCAATTTGGGTTCACAGAATTCGACTTCCCCTCGCGCCTCGTGCAACGTGAACGTAAATCACGAAGCACGGCATGATTGTTTGTTAGCTACAGAACGCATTGTTCCATCTTTTCTGCCATGGATGTCACGTCTAAAACATTAATCTCGTAAAATAAACCGTGACAAATTTACTCCCCAAAAAGTCCCGAGAGAGCGCCTTTATTATAGTGTTATAGGCAATTCAAGCGAATAAGCAGATAACAAGTCACAGAGGACATACAATAAACATAATTTTCATATCATCATTCTCATTATTCGAGTTCAAACAGCTTCATTTGTCAAATGCTGTATCCAACCGCTCTAACTACGACGCAATTATACTCTTTGATCTCAGAGGCTATACAGCATCAGCTACGAAGGCTGCTGCAGTTCACACTGCTGTTAGTATACACTCGCAGCGCTCTAATTGCTCCCTAAGCCCCCTAAGAGGATAAAGTTACAGCGAACTTATCGCATGTGTCACGACCCGGCCCCACACAACCCGGGCGGGATGTCAACATGTGCCTCTGGTCTCGCGGGGTGTCGACACCTGTCGCCAAATCTCGCGAGAACTGGGGGCGAAATGTCAGCACCTGCTGCTGATCTCGCGAGGATTTACGGATTGACAGGTTGCTTAAATTTCGGAATGTAACCTTTAGGATATTCCTGGCTTCGTTTACGCATACCGATCGCAGCTTTGTATCATATCTCGTGGGCGAGCATAGCGTGAGATGTCTTAACCAGCTTTGCTATTTTGACACCAAGAATCCCTATGTAATATGCCATTCAGGCAAATATTCGCAATGTCTGCAAATAGCGGTTTCTCTCGTTGCTAGTATGTCAAGAAGCATTGACCTTAGCTTATAACACATGCAGCACAAGGTAGCAGAACACAGTTTTCGGCCTATGGGGATTTCTATAGTTAAGGACCACAAGGTTACTGACATCGACGTTGATAAAATCATAGCAGGGTGCAGTTTTCAAGCACGACAAACTAATATGTTGAAGTCGAGGGTATAAGCTACCAAAATAATTGAAAAACAGAAAAAGTTGTCGTTTTGAATTTTTGTAAAGACCTCTTTTAAATGGGGTCATGCGGGGTCATGCGGAACTGCAGCCGACTCACAGGGGCAGGCAGCTGTAAAGGTCACGCGCATTTATACACCAAATGGACAAACATCAAAATCTTACACATACCACCTGAAAGTCGACTTATTATACTACCATATAGCAAAGCTCATCCCCCGCTGTCTTTCACGTTACGGTGTTTACAGGCGCTTCCAGATTTCGGCCGCACTACTTTCTTACCCCTACGTAATAGACCACGGGGGTCGCGGAGTAATACTGTGGGCTGCGACCACAACCCTCCAGTTGTAGAAGGTTACAGTATTACTCTTTCTTGGGTACACCTGCTCAGTGAGAACTCCTACACAGCTCGAGTCGTGAGGGTCGGTCTGTGCACAGTTTGCCGGTAATTAGTCTGTTGTTGGCGTCCCCATGGCTCCCAGCTCTGGCTAGCTGGCGACAACAACATTTCTAACACTGACTGAACCCAGCTTTACAAACTAGACACAACTAGAGTTCGGAGACCTCATACCTCCATGAAATATTCTGATTATGCAAATGACTTTCACATTAGCATAATTTATGCTTGCTTATGTACACCTTTAACTAACGTACACAGGTCACAGTGTTGACAGACCAATCATTTACTACACGAAATAAGAAAAATTAGGACACTTTCAAATTAATTATGCAAATTAGGGACTTATTTGCATAATTAGTATCTGCTTAACTTCCGCCTGCCACAAACTACATATGTAACATGTATTTGAGTGATATATTGGAAAACACTGTAAATATACATTTTCCTCATTAAGTATGCAAATGAAGTCCAAATTTGCATAATTTTGATTTCATTATGTACATCTCTGCTACATGTACCTGCATACCAAATATCATGGAAATTCATCATTCCTATGTTCCGTTATGCTTCTTGGAAGATTTTGACAAAAATGCTCCTGCAGTTCCAGAGCAAGCTGCTAGGGGGTCCAAACATACACCACTTCTTCCTTACATCAAAAGCTATCTGCCACCAAGAAATCAAGACCATAGCATGTCCAGATAAAAAGATACAAAAAATTGGAGTTCTGCTGCAGTACCAAGGTCACACACCAGGGGGCCCAAAATTGACCTTGACCTTCGTCTTCCCAACCCCTACCCACATACCAAATATCATCGTAGTCCATCGAGAGGTTCTCAAGTTATGATGTCCACAAATATGCGGACACACACACAGACAGACACACAGACACACAGACACACAGACAGACCAAAAACTATACCTCCATTTTTTCATGGAGGTAAATAGTCGTGGGTAAAATGGGTGGGTGGGCTGCATGCGGGGAAACATCTCCACCGAGAATTAATCAAATAACATCTAATATTGTACTTTGGCCTTTATCAAGCTTCATGACCCTTTGATTTCATCAGCGAGACTATTCTGTGGTCAATGCCCTTTACGTATATCAAATTAGTTGTACCGCATATCTCCATACAGATGATTATATCTCTTAGGATCTATCCAAAACGAGACAAGGTTTTTTGTAAGCCCGCGACCCCTGAACAATCAGACAACACGAAGTGCCGATACGAGCTCTGGATCAAAGTACAAATGACGTGTATACATGTATGACTGTAAATATGTACAAGCCTGCCAATTGGTTATTCTGTGTTTCGTGCTTGTCATCAGAAGTGTCTGAGATGGTAAGAAATTTAAACATGGGCAGCAGATACTGCACAGAGACATTGAGGCTCACGTCAGCTACCATTTGGCACGAAATTAAGGCCCCACAACTTGATCCAGGTACGTATGCAAATACATCAGCAACAGATGAAGGAACACCAGGCGGTGCTCAGTATGGTTTCTTTAATTGCCGCAAACTCAAGGTCAACAACACAGGGAGTTGGGGCTGATTCTAAAATGCCATGAGGAAGGTAACTGAAAACGACAGATAAACGGTAATCTGGTGCTATTGTATCAACGTAGAAATAATTTATGATTGATTGGACCATCAACAAGGGACCTCCAGTTAAGCGAGGAAGATTCTAAGACTACTGTCCTACAATTAACTCAGATGACCCTTGAAGATATTCTTAGATCATCATAGGTCTTCTCCGGGCCGCAGACTTATCAGCCGTGAGTACCGCTCATCACCATTGATTGTAAGCAGAGCCCGGGGGCACGCCCTTGTTATTCATTGGAATGATCCATTAGTAGGAGCTGTTACGTATCTAACGGCTCTTTCGCCCACTTCCACCTCTCTACATAGGTCACAGGGACGCACTTACAAATGTCACGCGTGTGTCTTTTACCAGCACCGAATCGAAGTTGTAAAATTGTAAGACGGTGGATCAGAGGGACGCGGTAAATTTAGACCTGGGCGCGTAGGTCTAGTTTTATGGTAAGTTACTGGAGAAAGTGGGGTGTAAAGCGAATCCTTGAAAAAGCCATGAATTTTATGACACAGGAGAAGCCGTAAAAGCGGATATCTAATTGCTGTCGTAAATATCTGATGATAGGAGAAGCCGTAAAATGAGCCATCCACGAACTGCCGTAAATTCAAATGTACTCCTAACCGTGCAGGTGTTGACCCTTTTACTGATATACTGGAGGAACCCGATATTCTGAACCTGAAACTTGGCGTGGGTCAACTTCTGATGCGCGCATTAAAAGTTTACGGTCAAGTGAATCAATTCGCTGTATATAAGTGCCGGGCCAAGGAGATATTACTTCTTCCACTTCTTCTCAACTCATCTAAAAAATAAACGATTAGCAAATATCAAACAATTTTGATTTCGCCAGTATTAAACAGGCCCTGGTATTAAATTTGGAATTCGGTGCCGGGAATAATTTTTTTCGACAACAAAGTCCAGAATGTGCTCCAACAGTTCTATCTTCCCCTCGTCGTTTATTTGTTTTCTCTGATTATTGAGTTCTTTTCCATAAATGAACAAGTGGTGTGTGTAAAATAAAAAAGTTGAGAAAGTTTTCTTGCCCCCTCCCATCAACTGATAATGTATCCCGATCACCCCTCCATATTTCAATAGAATAACCCCAAATCTCGGAGTAACGTATGCAGTTGTGGCCATGTTTGCCAAGAAGCCTTATCGCCGTTCATGGTACATGCGCCAGTTCATCCCTGGTTATTTGTAGACCATGACACACGGGCGTTTGCTTAACCCTTCGTTAAATTTCAAATTGACTTCAGGGAACGTGACTGCAATTCTGAAAAGTCAATATTTTCCTTCACGTGTCCAGGGTAGATGTTAGTCTTCTCGTCTCCTACGTATCTTGAAACAATGAGTCATCAAAACAAGACGACCTTTGACTGTACGTTACATGACAATATGGCGTGACTGTTTCGCTAACATCATCAAAAACCTTGCCTAGCGACCAACTTAGAATCAATCATTTCCAGCTCCATGAACTTTTACTTTACAGTTCCACCCACATAAAATTTTGAACTAGAACGAGTTCCAGTTCCGTTGAGTGCGCACACAAAAATCAATATATTCGAGTTTACTCAAAATACATGCATGGGCTGATATATAGAGGTAATAACAAGCGGTAGTTATAAAGTTGAAATATAGTACAGCATTGAAGGGTCGAAGTGGAGAGTAACGTGGTATAATGACAACATAATATCACGGATAACAGTACGGTGGAAATTGTGTATATATAAATTTAGTTCCATAAACCCTACAAAACCTCATTTTTCGTCCCAAATCATCAACAGGCATGAAGATATCAGTTGGCGTGATTCATAAGGCAATAAGTAACGGTAAGCTTGCCGTTGAAAATGAGCCAATCGCAGATGCGGCATCCCGCGGTGTGTGCAAATTTGATACGGCACTTAGGCCACTGCAATCATTCCGCGAAGGTGTACTAAGGTTCCCAATCTTCATATTGTACCAGCCGTTTTCCTTCTATATATTGTAAATATTGGTACTTTCGTTACTTGAGAAGAGTTTTACTGGCAGTTCGGCCGAGTTTTACAACTTGTAGACAGGTTTTATGGATTTTATACCTTAAATATGACGCAGCTTTCTGGGAAATAAAATGGCTTTTGATGAAACGTAAGATTTTAACGACGGAAACGCCATCTCACAAGACACGACATGCAACGCTTTGATGTTAGTTTCTGGTTTCATCTCCTCTGCCGGTATGATTACCAGGTTCAGCAGCGAGGATTTTTACTAGTAATCGTTAATACGTGGTTGCTGTGAATTGGTAGGTAAGGTTGCTCTCCCCAGCATTCTAAATATCCAGCTTTTGAGAATCCGATATAGCACTGACGAATTTTTGTAGCAGTGCTAAATATTATGGCAAGCGCTTGACTTTCATCGTTAACATTTGTGGAAATGGGTAGTTTGTGACTCAACCGTACGTGTCAACGCTATCACAGCTAACGATGAAAGTTCGTCAAAGCTGATATGATTAAAGGCGTCGTTCCCTTGGCTTTATGATAAATGTTTTGTTTACTCACATCGATACACTATAGGAAGTATATGCCGGGGATGCAGCCGTGTTGGAATAAACATACTTAACCAAACAGGTTATGTACAGGTCTATGCCTAACAAATGAATCCATCCATTTAAGATCAAAGCGCTTTGAAGTCATGTCGTGCTTAAATAGCTTTATGGAGTCTTAGGTGTACGTCTATATATGGTTAAGATTGACTGAAGACACTTCAGTAGTTCCTTTTCATGTCGTAACATTCTGTAGTTGTTTCAGCGCATCACAAACATTAAAGCGTCCGTCATTTTCTTTCCTCAATATTTTCATGACATTTAAAGGCTGGTTTTGACGTGAATATACGCAGAGAAGATTTGTCATATCCTCTCGTTTTACAATACACATTTCCCCCAGCAATCTTTGAATATCAAATGTAACCTTTTAGTAAATGACTTTCTTCCCAAAGGAGGTCTAGTTTTTCAACGCTTGTCAAACGTGATATCATAATTACACGGTCTGGTACTTGTCTGCGTCTATCAGAGATATGAGAGACTGTATTTTTCATGGACATTTAGGGATTATCTTTATTACCTGTCAAGAGTTATAAAATATCGCTGCAAACTTAACGGAACGTAATATAATATCAATCAGTCGTGTGGAGAGATGGTATAGTGAAAGTGAAATCGTGCGTAGATGCGTTTTGTTTATGTTTCTCATTTTGATAATCATTGTCCACAAATTTTGCTGCAAAATCAACCCATCGCTAGCTATTCAAGGTTCAGCAGTCCCTGAATTATGGATTCTACTTTACCATCTCAATATACAATAAAACAGTGAATATTCGTCTTAAGCCCTTGCTTGGACTGTCTATCAACCCTTGCCAGCTGATCACTTGTGGTTCAGTCAAGCATGTTGTATTTACATGGGCGGCTCTTCAGTGGACTCTCCACACATTACTGGTGTTCGCGCCGGGATGAAAACATTCACGTCTGCCTGACAACAAGCGGCTGGAATGAGGGGCGAGGATCGTATAGGGGTTTACAGAACATAGGTTTGGGAATATAATGTACAGATATGTTGACATGGACGATATCATGTCAAGCAAATATAATACAGCAAATCCGTGGCTCGCCGCAAGCCGCTATGCGCCTTGCCTGCTACTTTCATATATTAGCCCCCTACTCTAAAAGTTTGTGACAAGGCTGAGACTGCGATGTCATTTTAGACCATTCGAAGATGTATTTGAGGTATCAAGAAGCTTTCCTACGATTTGTTAAAGCCAGCAACATTTGTATACATACCATTTCCTAACTGCTTTGTCTGCGTTTTCTCTTTGTGAATGAATAGAACAAAATGTTAAGATTGAGTGGGGAAAGCTTTATGGTATCCATATATCTGATGTTAAACTGTGCCTAAAGGCTATGCTCCAACACATGGATTTAAAAAGAACACATAACGAAAATTGATGTCCAAGATCCCATCGACACAGCCTCGGAGACCACTTACGAACGTCCCTGCACTTCAATAAGTGTGAAGAGTTCCCTGATTAAATCCACATCGGTAACGCACAGCGCCTAATGTGGGTAATTATGCACCCGCCGATAGCAACCGGGCGTTACGGCAACATGAGTGGCAACTGTTCTAGAAGAACAAATGCACTGCCCAGGCACTTTCTAGTAGCCTCCATTCTAGTAGCCTCTACCAGGCTCCATGGGTCGCTGGAAAAATAGTAAAAATTGGTCAAATAAGACAGAAAACAAGAAAACACACCAGAGGAGTACAGTTTGCCAACACTCCTAGGCCAATTAACTCCTACTACTACTAGGCTTTTATTCCTAACTTGGCCAAATTCCTCTTCTTTGGCCAGGCGGGAATTCGGTTGGTAGAGACTAACATTATAGTCGTATGTCACTGCTGCAGAGCATATGCACTACACTAGAAACATCACCGTGTAATGGTAGTGTTTTTTACATATTCACATGTACGAACGCCTTATTGTAAGAAATATTGCACACTTCCTGATCCTTCTTATTTTCGGAGATTGGCAACAATGAGAGTAGAACAACTGCGTTGTGCAAAACAAAACTGCATGACACATTTGATTTGAATCAAATCAAACAGCGATAACAAATATCATCCACGTTTCCTTAATTAGGACCAACGGTCGATCTTAAGTTAAAATTGATTGACTTGCATTCCACATTGAATGTTTACCTAACATTTCATACTTAATTACTTTACATCTATCCACAATGTCGCTAGATGTACCAGAGTCTATACCCCTATCACATGGACATACGCAGTGTTGCGCCCACAACGCCCCCCTCCCCCCATGGGTTTACACCCCCAAGTGCACTAATAATCACATTAGTCTCCGCTGAGTGTGCCTGGCTCCCAGATGACTCTTTTCCCATTCAAACATTTTCTCAGCGTCCGTCCTGAAAACGACGGTTTCATGCAGTGGACACGTGCTTGCACCCTGTTTCAAACAAACCGTACATCTGACTCAAGCTGTTTATTATTTTTCTCCTAAAGTGACGAAAGACGCGTCTTATCTGAGCTATTAACGTAAACAGCCGAGAGAGCTGCTGAGATATGCAGAGAATGTGTCGCGATGGAACATTAACGCTTAGCTACTTCTACAATACAGTATAATGTGAAAACATCTACACTGTTTATAACTTTGACTGAATTCTGATACCATAAGACTAGCGAACGAAACAAGTATAGTACCGATCGGGTTTGTTTACATTATGAAAATGAAAGTGGGGAGGAAAAATGGTTGGCATTTCTATTGAAACAAGATAATGAATCCGGCATATTTTACTTTGGTCTTTGCCTATTGTAAGTGTTTGAAATTGGCATATTCTACTTTTCTATTTTCTTGACATGCTGTAGTGTTTGAAATCAGCGTATTATGAATATGATTATGAATATTCATCGACACTGCAATACGGCAAAACAAGAGTCATGTTACCCTGATGTTTACATGCCCTTCGGGTTTGCTGAAAGGGAGCAATATGACAGCATTATGAACGTAGTACCATATGCATGTCCTAATAATTATCACTAATTATCATCATTCATTTTTTATTATCAGAATCATTGACAGACTTTAATTTATGTAATATGATATCAGATATTCAATACAATACTTCTAAAAAATCAAGACCCCAGAATTAAATGATCAACTTCATGTTGCAATCCCCGAAAAAAAAAGACTAAATCGCTTTGCTTGTGATCGTGTGCCAGGGATTTTAACCATAAGCAGAAAACCGCCAGACAGCTTAGCCCAGCTATATCCCATGGCCGTGGTTTCCCCCGGGAACACAGGCTGGTGAACGCTAATCTTCAAGTAGATACTCAGGGTTGTCTGTGTTGACACAATCTTACCATGGCTTTGGTTGATGACCTTTAGGACCGGCCGCTAGGAGCAAGATTTAGTCAGGCTACAGGGGTGGGAGATTGTGACTTTTCCATGTCTAACATCCACTTGCTAAAGGGAGCCCGGCAGCCAGAAAAATACTATCTAATTCTTCCAACCCTAGCATCTGCTTGAACATTAGACGAACGAGCCCCTTTCTACTGCCATTCAGTCTGCCATTTACTCAATGAACGGCCCGTCTGCTTTCCAATCGCATTCCGGGCCACTCTGCCACGGTTACATTTGTACCGCCGCTTCTCGGTCAATATTAGCCAAGACTGGAAGGAAGCAGCGCAAGCAAAGACGCCGTCTGTGAAGGTGACTTCATTCCTCTTCAAAGAGAGGAGCTCCTTCAAAGTGCTCGACTCTATAAATCTTATAAATCGCCAAGCAGAGGTTGGGAAGGAGTATCATAACGTTTTCTGTCTGTCGGCTTTCTTCCTCAGCTGAATGGTGGCGTATTGGCAAAACGCTCAGTCAGGAAACGTAACTTCGATATGATCTACCATTCTAACATCTATTATGACATTTATAAGACTGCGCTACATTTCAGCTGACCATGATATATGAGTACACCATTGCGGTGGTTCCCCAGCCGTACCATGTGTAGATATTTCCCCACTCCCCGGGGATTGGTGGTCCCGTCTGTGCATTCATACACGCAATCTCTCCCACGGTAAGCCAATTTGAATATTTGATATAATCGCGTGTTTTCGTAGACGGACTCAAGCCTACAGCAGACGATTATGTCTACATCCATATTCATGTCCGCCGATACGACGCGTGCACAGATGGAGAGGAATGATTACCTACCCCCGGGTAGCTACGCATGGCTACACAGACGCTGGCATCGTAAAAAATGCCTAACCCTGCACGTTCATTTACAATGCAAGCCACATGGCCATCCGTTACTGTAACAACTCAAGCATTCCGATCAGATTCTACATTAACCCAGACAGAAAACACTCCTGAGATTATAGGTAGGTACATGTACAAATCTTATACCAGACGTTGCCATTACATGCCCAGTCCACATTTTCCCTTATACACAAGCATTCAGTCCATATCTAACACAGGTTTTCTTGGCTTCTGCGTAGCAGACTCTTAAACCCAAACATTGTCTACCATATGGCCACGCATTTATACCTTTTATACCGTACGTGGTCCTCTAGTATCTAAATATATCAGTACATTCACTTAGGCTGCAAACAAAATAAGCTCCAGCAGGAAACGTTTCAGTGACAGTTTAAAAACAGTAGAAACCCTATCAGAGTCTCTTTTTTTCCAAACACGTGTATTTCGGAAGAGCGACACTTCATCCCAACGCACATCCCATACCTGCTCCTCAAACAATCATTAGATACCGTAGCACTTTGCACAATTTCCCGCTATCGCGTTAGAAATTAAGTATGTTCGTCAGATAGTTACTCCATTAAGATGACTACAAGAAATTGCCTCAAACCTAAGCGCTTCACGCCAAGAGACCGCTATCCGAGTTTTCATTGCTATTGTGCGGTAGCTATGGATATTCATCGCCAAACCTTGGTTCTCTATACTCAGCCAAAAGATGCTTGACTGAATTGTTGTTCTGTGGACCTTACCCACACAAACGCACGGACGCCTGCCACATGGCTATGATGCACCGTGCAGAAATGTAGCCTTCCCGGCCAAACACGCACGGCAAACGCCTGTACACAACATTACGGTCTGTGTTCTGCTAGCTATGTGTACGGGAAAGAATGTCTTATTGGCAACCAGACCAATTCTCACAGAGAGAACACTTTAAGTACAAATCAGTACGCCCCGGTCTCCCGGTCCCGGTCAGTAAAATTATAAGTTTACATGTACATAATATGTTTTCGCTATCATCTATATGTCAACTCTGCGATATGTTGATCGTTGACCCCCCAAGCTAAACCATCTAGTTATGTGGCTGATAAAGTGTTTGGTTAATACACAGTTATGTAAGACATGCCTGCCCTCTAGTACCGGTAAAAAGCCGCGCGCTTGTCAACCTAGCACGCCTGGGTGCGAAAACATCGGACGAGACTCACCGCACACGCGCTCGTACAGTCCCGTCGCCACTGCGCCCAGACATAACACCAACAGCACGGGCAGCAGAATCCTGGCCGCCATCCTCGCTGTGTCTCCTCGGTGGTGGTTGCGATCCTTCCCCGAGAAGTCTCCTGCTACACTACGCTCCGACCTGCTCCGGGACTCGGTCTCCCTTGTGTTCGGCAAACGCTCGTGCAACTCCGGTTTTCCGCCAGGCCCACAATTCATTGGCCTTTGAACTTCTCAAACATTGGGTCTGAAGGAGGTTTACAGAATACCTGATGTGCGTTGATACTCGGGTGAGACATTCTGGACAGACTGAAATTGAGCAAAAGGTGATAATGTCAACATATAAGCAAAGAGGTCATTCATAATGCAAAAGCCTATACCATCTACATGAAATATTCGCCACTGTATGGTCTCCCGAAATACCCAACTTGGGCCTCCGAGCGCGTGCGACCAATCATAATGCGAGTTGACCGGTGGTTAATCATACCGTTAATCATTGGCAGGACTCTGGGCTTGTCGGCAGCCACTCCGACAAATTTACTGAGAGACCTGCCGGCTTCAAGGGCCTCTTGTGGGGTTTAATGCCTTTTAGTGGCATTTCTCTCTCAGAAATAGATAACTAGGATGCAGGAACAATACAATGAGTTGGGGATAGTAGTTGTCAAATGTCTTTCCAGTATCTCTCATTATACATATAACGTTATATATGTGTGATGTCCCCAAGGTTTTGAGTGAAGCCTCTGATCTGCACAACGCCATTGCGTGCTCGTATGGCCTTTCTGAAGCATATCGGATCAGAGATAACATCCAGTAAGATTTTCGGTTTTACCCCGGACGATCCCTAAATGATTGATAGGAGCAACGGGATTTTGATACATCATCTCTTTATTGTCGACGCTTTTCCTTCTTCATTGATGTGTACGTCCATGGACAGGCAAGCCGCACAAATGTTCGAGTTTCAACTGAATGACATGTTCAAAAGGCTTGAAACCATACAATCTCATTCCAGGATCTTGGAACGTCACTTTATCCAACTACGCAAATCGCCGATGCAAATATGTAAGCTTATAATAAGCAGGCATCCACAGATGTAAGAATGAGAAACATTCGCACTTGTGAATGTACTTAGATAAAGATGACTGAAGTTTAACACTTCACTCTAGATGTATTACAGCACTTTAGTTAAGATACTTGCTCTGCTCCCCAACAACTCGAAAAGCATCAAATGTACCCCTGGGCCTTACGTGTACGTATTTGACAAACGAGAGGACTTGGGAATACATCGCTGATACAAGAGCTCCTGATCCTGACGTAAAGCGTGTATAGCTTCATAGTATACCGACCGCAGTGCACCTCTACAGAAATGTATCAGGTGAAGAAAGGTCTCCCGCTAAAATGAAAAAAAGATACGATAAAACCTACCATTCCTATCACTTACCGATGTCTTTATATCTCTCAGCTTAATCTATGCCTTTAGTATATCGTACTCGCCGTGATATAAGTTATACATACAAGAGGTTGACGGGTATACTAGTGTGTATACTATATACAACGTTACATACATTTCCCAATAACGACACCATCGCGAGTATCGCTCCTGAATATGTTTGATAAGTATCAAATATCACACACGTGGTTATTATAGCCACACGGCCTCTTTATTTTCTCCAATAAAAATATACCATATAAACAAACATAAACGGAAGCCCACAAGACTTGATGATGCCAACTTTGCATGAAGTCATTTTCTTTGCTGCTTGTGTGATAAGATTGAGAAATCCTATCAATAATCTTAATAGCTGTTACATAGATGTTTTCGGTACACAAACTCAATGATAAGACAGATATGAGTGTTTGTTGTTGTTGTAAAGATGAGAGCAGGGATGTTTTGATGGGTATCGGGTGGCACGGGGCCCTTCAAAGCCGGCGAGTCTCGTGCCCAGCATACTACCCCTCCCCCTGCTCTCGGTCCCGGTTGACCCACTTGATAGCATCAATCCCGGCGCATTCCACTTGTTCCGGTTAGTCTATACACAGACTCCGCTGGGATCCAAATTTATTGCTGCAAACGCTGTACTGTCAGTCTTGAATTCCTGCTTACGGTCAGATTGGCCACAGTGAAGAGTTAGGCTTAGGTCACATTTCCAAACCGGGGCCCGGCCGTGCAACTTTCGTGAGGGAAAAGAATGATACAAAAGACATCAAAATACACAAAATGTCAACATAAGATTTATGGGCATAATTTGTGTATATTTCTAGGTATACACTGACTCGGTTTGGAAATATGACCTAAGCCTTAGCCGAGACATAGGAAATATATTGCACCCAGCCACAAGCTTGCCATGTAAAAGTATGTCCTCATTAGTGAAGAATGTACAGTATTTCAGTTCACCACCAACTTACAATGGTGCCCACTAGTTTTGTTCGCACGAGAGGTTGAACGAGATGAAGCACATTTCTCCCGTTAAAGTGACAGCAAAACTTTCACGTTTAGCACTTGTTGCAGAACCTATAGCTTCATATAGATGCATATTGAAAGGAAGAGGTCCAATTATGTTGCCATCTCTTATCACCCATTCACAGACGCTATGTGCAACGAATGCAGCTCTGTATCGCGAAAAACAGTAGACCGCCAATCTAACATGTTTCTTGAATATCGTATTGTTGCTTTGTATGTGAAGGCCTTACGGAATCATTGCCCGTGGTATCCTGGGAATTCAGATAGCTTTATAGTCAATTCAGAGCTGTAGCATTGCTGACATCCTATGCCTATGAGGATATGTTGCCCTAACGATGAACTTTGCCGCTGGATGAAGAATCGCTCGTTATAATATATGTTCATGCAGCTTCAGGGTTAACGTTCATTACTGAGACTTTTATAATGACCTCTCCGGGCAGTACCGGAACCTGATGCCCTTTGACATGTAACAATGATGACGTGCTGAACAGAGGCCGTTAGAATGTAGACACTACATACGAGACACCGCCCAGGTTATGTTGTACATGTTGCTGTACCAACAGTCGCGTTCATGGCCACATTGCTCGGTGTGGGGAACGTGGGCCAGATGTCGCCACTGCACGAGAAATATGGCACTGCATGAGGAATGCCGAAAAACAGTTGAAACAAGGAAGCGAAATTTTACATGCACACAGGCGAGACGGCACACACACACGTACACACACACACACACGCACGTAAGCACGCACGCACACACACGCATGTAAGCACGCACACACACATATATATATATATATACACGCACGTACACACACGTACACACACACACACACACACATATATATATATATATATATACACGCACGCACACACACGTACACACACACACGTACACACACACACACACACACACACACACACACACACACACACACATACACACACACACACACACACACATACAAACACACACGTACACACACAGAGTATGGCCAGAAGGTTTCCCCTGAAGAAGGAAAAATCGATGAATGCCTGGAGAAAATTTGTCCGGTCTGAGTTACTTTGTCGCCTGCCGCTCTTATATCATTAGTGCCCACGCACTACACGCTTCTTACCAAGGAGCTTATTCAATTTGAAGAGATAAGACACACGTTTTAGTAGAATAATCGCATCATACTGTCCCTGGACAAATTCTTTCTTGTAGTATATATGAAATATATGTCCTAAATTCTCACATTAGAACCGTCGGAGTTCATATAGGTGTTCAAGACAGTCTGTTGTCGATTTTCTCTCAGTTTGAAAAGATTATGAATAGCAATTTGGCAATGATAAGTAATAGAGGGGATTGGTAATATGGCATGATCCGGACATCAGAAGCTGTTGGGCCATCAATCAAATGATAATGGATGTTAAATTCGAATATATGCAAAAATTAAAGTGCTAGCTATTGCGTGGAAACCAATAAGTATATCTGGGATGGACAAAATAACGCCAATATTGCCCCTTTTCCATTTTTTATATAGGGAGATATTTCGCTTCTGAAGCAAAACAAACTGATTCTCCAGCTGATTCTATCTCCGCTCCCTGAAGAGTCCTGCAAACCAATTACATTTTGCGCCGCTGATTCTGCTTCCGCGCAGAAAATCAAGTCAGGAAGACGAAAAATCGCTATCCTACTTCTCTGCGATAACACAGCGGCCCGCCTGGTAAAGTGGTTTTCACGGAGACACCAGTCTTACTGTGCACCTGAGAAGGAAGTTGGGGGAACTAACGTGGTTATGTGCTTATTGCCGCACCAGGCCTGAAGCTACAGATAACGCGCCTGGGGTTTTTACACGCCTCGCATTAAATGGCTTTAGGAATATTCCATTTGGAGAGGCGAAACGTCTCAAACGAAGAATATAATCCTTTTTGAAGGTGAGGTGATTCTCTATTTTTACATTCAAGGCCGATCCCACGGACACATAGTTTTATAAGCAAAGTTATAGGATAGTTTAGCGTGGTGGAGAAAAATGGCATAAGTGTATGGCAATATCGAGAACAAATGCATATAGCAAAATACATTTATAGTCTAGCAATGGCATCCAGAAAAAAAAGACAAATTGACAACATCTCTGGTCAAAACCTAATCATTGCTGAACCATATGTTTAATTTACAAAGTGAACTGTAAGTGTAACTACTGTTGCGCCTCGAACTTACCTTCTTGAAATTGGACGACAATTTAACTTTACAACAGTCATGGCGTTGCGTTGCCTACAGCTCAATCAGAAACATTATTAGTTCTAGTTTCCCATGTGAAAGTAACCATCCCGACACCTCTTTATGACTTGAGGAAGCACGAAAACAGTGAACTGCCTTTATCCTGCCCAGAGCTAATGCGTGTGCACATTGAGTTATGGACCCAGCACGGCCTGTTCTACATCAACATTATGCATTCGTCTACCTGACACAGGAAGGCATGTGACACAAGGTTTCAGAAAGGAACGACTTTTCTTAATTAGCCACAAATGGCTTAATTAGATTGGGGATGTCCCACCTACAGGAACCTATAGTGCACTTATCATCAGCATGCCCAAAGAGAGGTACATTCGGCCGCTAAAACACAGGTCACACGGTGCATGCTAGCGCAATGCTAGAGTTCAACGACCTCATACCTTCACCAAATAATGTTAACCTTAACCATTGACTTAACCGTTTCCACAAGATACAGAACTGTTTCAAAAATGTTTCAACGTCTTTACAATATAGCAATTGTATATTTTTCTTTACAGTTGTAACATTGGTCACTTTCTGTTAGATTTCCATTTACGATAACGATAGCCAGACTCTTTTGTGGTCTCCCTTGTGCGCCATCTCGACATATATAGCCCAAAAGGTGGTTCATATATCCATATCCTGTTTTCTGTTTTCATATAACGCTCAAAATATCATCTGACGTTCTCCTTGATTACCCTTTATTTAATATTCACAGATCTCCATCTGTTGATATATGTTTCCCTGGCCTGCCACCGTGGTCGCTAAAGCCTGTAGATCTTCTGCGTAGGAGTCCTGCAGTACTAGCAGACTAACTGCTATAGGGAGAATAATGTTCCAGAGTTTGGTCGTCCGGCGGACAGATTCCGATGTTCTTCCATGAGCATATCTGCATGCTCTTTGCCGTATAAATAATGCCATGAAATTTTTTACATTTTCCATAAAGTTTCATCATGTATTGATTGTCATTGTCTTCTTTAGAGCAGATGAGCCAGCTGCATCTTTTATTTCCGATAATTTATAGGGAAAACCGTCTGGTAATTCGTAGCAAGACGACCAAATTTTGCGTTATTGCCTTCCGTAATTTTAGCGCAATACGTAGGGGTTTTCTGTAAAGCGTTATCAGGACCCACATGCAGATCCTCTACAATCCATACCCCGAAGGAAGGCCTGGTAGGGCTGGAGGAGCTCTGTCTCGTGGCTCGGAAACTCCAGCTGGCTTGCCGACTAATCGGTACATCCTGCCCGCTGTGTGTGTCCCTGTCCCCGATCAGATAAAGGCTGGACTGCCCAAGGTGTACTTGGCATTCCTGTCCAGAGGAATTCGTGACGAATATTTGCGGGTAGTATAGATTACTGATTAGCCTGGGACTGGCGAGAAGGACAATATGTCAAAGGGGAGCAAAATCCCTTGTCCAGGTTTTCGGTTATACAAATGTAACGTTTGCTTTGATACTGATGTCTATGTATCTAATGGACTAGATTGTCGCCTGTCAACCACAGTCGTTTGAGAAAACTAGCAGCGCCTTCTGTAAGTCGTGCCTTGCACTGCAGCAGTCAATGGGTGAATCTGCCTCATGACATGGATATCAAGTATATCTACACACTAGACCAAAACTAGTTTTGCTTCTTTAGTTCCTTGCTTGTGTAAAATCTCCGAATTCATCAACATATGGATATCATCATTCACATCATGAAGAGCAATAGACTGAACAGGTATGTCGTCAACAAACCTTTAAGACGTCGCCTCTGACCTCTGACATGATTGATCGAGCAACCATCGTTATCTCGGTACTTCATGCGTGGATAACGCAAAAACAAATTGAACACATCATGACAACACTGACCTCTAACATACGTATAATTTTGACTGTGAGAGAATATTGAAATGAAAGAAAAGAAAAACGATTGTTTTACAATCAAAATTCGCTTACATCTAGAAAAATAATGCATGGGAGACATACTGTATCCATTCTATTATTATAACTATCATTATCATATTATAACTCTGAATCTTTGTCGTGCCTTGTCAGACTATTACGAAGTCATGAAATTCTACCTGTCCACGATCATTTTCATCAATTGTGCAGGCAAATACCACAAGAAAACCCTTTGTTACCGACCCCCCAGCATCTAATAACCCTGCCGATGTGCATGACCTTTCATCCCCTCCATATTGGACACTCAAGGGCAGTTGAAAGATCGGCCACCTGACCTAATTTCTGAACCGCCCGACCGTTAACTTGAGTTCCAACGTGATGATGGGTATCTTTTGTAGAGAAAAGAAGCATTGCGTGAGGGTCTACAGATTCTTATCTCTGTCGTGGTCCATCCGGCACAGAGGAGCACATACAGATGAAAACGTTGATTTATCCCGCGGTGGGCGATGATTTGTGAGCCGTGCAGAGCCCCGGTAAAGCCGGGCAGACCTCCGCCCTTTACGGCTTATGTTTGATAAAGGTTGGTTATCTGTGAGATGGCAGGAGCGCGTGTTTGCTGTGCTGGCCTACTTCGTTGGGCTGAAAGGTCGGAGATGAAGGAATCAGCAGGCGGATTTCACGTCCTGCACGGTGGTGTTAAGATAACCCTATCAATAATATCTCTGAGATTCAACACGGGGGAAAAAATACAAATTGTCCCCTCACCGGCTATTAAAGCACTTCTTATTCCATTGACGTTTGTGACAGGGTGACTGAAAAGGCTTTAACTGTATTTTTATGGATTTTAGTGTGTGTGCCCCTGTCACATTATCCACGATCATTTCGGGCGTATCGATGGAAGATCGGCCATATTTAAGGTCGAAAGATGGTTGCGCGTGTTTGTCACCTGAAAACCGCCTCTGTCACATATAAGCCATGCTTTGTACCTTGTGCAATTGTTGTCCAATAAAGTTATCATTATAGGCGAGGCTCGGGCGATTGCTGCAGAATCATCGTCCGATCGATTTTCGTCAAATGTGACAGGGGTATTAAGGCCCCCTTTTCACTACACAGACATCGCGCTGAGATTTTGCTGCGACCTAAGTTGGATTGTGTAACCCTCGACATCGTAATTGAAATATCGTGAAAGATGTTTTTAAAAAAAGCAATACACAAAAAGCGTAAAAAAAGGCATTTTTTGTCTGTGAAATTCGTTGAGTACCTTGTCAAATCGTCAGTCATTTGGCCGCCGCCCCCAGTGGAATGGGGTATGAGGGAGCAGTGGCCAGATTTCGGGGGGAACTGTAGATTCCGGAATCTAAGGATTTATACAAGGACTTGAAAGCTGAAATATCAAGGGCAGGTAACTTAAGATGGATCCCGCAGCATACCGGGAAGTAGGTCAGGTTGCACGGGAGAGTTCTAGGTCACGACCTTTCCAACAAAGCGACATGCTTCACATATAACACGGGAATAAATAAAAAACTACACATTCAAATCTATACTCCGAAATCATATACATAAACATGAGTTTCCATGGGGAAGAGTAACGTTTCTTGTGGAAATATTTCATGTTCAATTTGCATCCCCTTAGATTTTAGACTTATTCATAAAACATCTTTAATCATATTACATGTTGAGGGAAACCTATTTCTATCTTTTGCCAAGGCGCAATGTCAACCCCAACTCCCCCACCCCTCTCACCCACCCACCAGGCTTACGATGACAAGTGCCCGACATTGACGGCTGGAGTCCAACCGGTGCTTGCCAAGGCCGGCGGCTTTATGGAGTTTACCTTGGAATTATCGCCAACATTATCGGGGATATCAACATTGACAGAGCAAAGCCATGAGCCCCGCGGGGACCAGGAAAGCTTTCAGGGGCTAATCCTGCACTTTCCCGGGAAAACTAAATGCCCTAACAAAATTTATGAGTTGAGTGCTGAGAATAAAACACATCGAACGTGTGAGGAGGGGCGTTAGACTGAGAGTACGGTTGTGTCTCTCTTTGCAACTCGCCTCTCTACTAAATGGTTATAGGTTCGTTGCCCTGAGACACGCAGGTAATCGTAAATCTCTCGTTTTCATTAATGACTCATCTGAACACCATTAAGCCGTAATGAAAATTCCCCCACGTCAATTTGACACCTTCTATGGTTCCCTGGCGATTTGATGGCGGCAGTGTTCAGGTTAATGTAGGGTTAGCAAATCCGGTGTGCTCCCGGGTTAAAAAGTTCTTACAAAATGACCGTACATTCTGTTGATGCTGATGCCACAGTTAAACCTGTGCCCTTGGGTGCTGTAGCGTGTGGATAACCTTCAGTGTCAAGCTGGTGTCTTTGAAATTAGATGGGGTGGGGGGCAATATCTACTAGTATTCTCTGACATTGTTATTCAACGTCACATTTCACTACTGGGCCCCGGCCGGGCTGTTTGTGGAAACGAACAGTAAAATGTATACGAAAAGATATGCACAAATAATGCACGACTATTATCTTCTCGCTTTGTGTAGTTTGGTGTCTTTTATATTATACTTTTCGTTCCTGAAAGCTGTCCGGCCGGGCACCGGTTTGGAAATGTGACTAGTTCTGTTCACACCCATTGGATTTGGAGTAATTCTAGAAGAGGGCTGCTAATGGACTGGGCTTCTAAGATAGGCATAGAGTGCTGGCGTACGCATTTATGACATGGTGAAGTTGTTTGAAGTCCTACAAGTGTACACTTATATAGCTGCATTGCTGAAAACTTGCCTATTCAGCTATCAATGAACTTGCTACAATCAAGCACGTTATATAACATCCTTTGCTACAACCCCTCGAATGCCTCTAGAGTCGGTAGAAAGGAGCCCTTGCAGTTGTGTAGACTAAGAGGGATACACTTTGCAGGTTTGAGGTCGTCACAAATTGAGTGGGATTTGAAAGCCTTTTATGGCAACACTGCAGCTGGGACCATCAAAAAGTACTGATTTGCAAGATCGTGTAGATGGTGGCATGTACTTGAATGGTTATCTCAATTTTCAGAGGGTAGCCAGGTAGCCAATGGAATGAATTACGGTGAAATTACAAGCAATTTGATATTCGTGTATCGTACAAATGTTACACATAAAAATTCAGTGACATAACCAGTTGCGGTACAGTTCAACCTCAACTGCTACTCTTACACTAAAATCAACAAATGACGTAAACCTAAAGTATGAGGGATTTTAATATTTAGAGATAGTAACATTCTGTCTTTGTATTGATTTTTTTTCTAAGCGTAACACAAAAGATATTTTCCCTCAGATACTCATTACGTTTGCTCCACAAGATTGGCATTGTCGCGTAGAAGTGGGGATTTACCACAGTGAAAACCTTTACCACTCTCTCTGGTCCAGTACCCAATAGATTCTCCCGTGCTCTCTGTTCCCTTTCATAACTGAGCCTCGCGGGAGAAGGGAATGAAACATCGTCTTACATTACGGTATCCCTGAGCGGCCATAATGAAGGCTGAGTCCGTGCAATACGATATTCCACAAAATCTGATTGAAATAAGATGATCTTTAGGAAAGCTCGGTGTTTTTCTTTCTTATGACTCCCTAGGGGTGCATGACTAGTCTCTACCAGACTCCGGATCGCTGGAAAATGGAACGAATAGAGAGGAACATAACCGGCCACGGAACAGCTCGCGATCGCGTGCTGTTCCCTGGCCGGTTATATTCCTCTGGCCGGCTTACTCCTCTGATATGTTCCATTTCTACGATTTTTCCAGCGATCCGGAGTCTGGTAGAGACTAGTGCATGACACAAAACGAGCATTTGTCATCAAAGGCGGAATTAACAAGATACACCATGTAAATGGTTCCAATACCTGCCAGCATTTGTGAAATGTCACATCTGGGCCGTGAAAATTGTGCAAATAAATCTGTTCAAACCGTCTGATTGAGATATTCACGAGGGGAATAGACAATAAACTGCTGATATTTGTCAGATATACAAAGCTATAGAACTGTAGTTATGTAGATGCCATACTTTGTACCTCGTACAATTGTTGTGCAATAAAGTTATCTTTATTAATATACAGGCTACTAAGAATGATTTTTGGCTACATATACATTGAATTGTACATATTAAGATTCATTTTGTATGTCTGTTATCGTGAATGATAAATATTTTGTATCCTATTATGACTTTTCTGTGGTCGTTTTTTAAAATCTTTTTATTCAGAGGTCAATTGAAACAGATAGGAACAAAAGGAAAACGTGGTTAATGTACAAGCGCCGCCACTAAACAACAAAGAATAGGTGCACTAAGAATCGTAGGTATATAAATAACTAGAGTTCCACGAACACATACCTTTGCCAAATAAACCAGGTTTGTTATGTAGAATGATGTCTGTAGACAAATGCGTTACTCATTTCATTTTCTTTCTAATTAAATGCTTGGAGTTGGTTTATAAAATTTCGGCATTTATTATGCAAATTAGATCCCAATTTACAATTAATTGATATCAAATTGTATCAAGCATTACTTAAGCTATCAGCATACCAAAAATCATGATGATCCTTTGATCCATTCTTGACTTATTCTCTTTCAAAGTCTTTAAATACACCTCTTACTCTCTTCCCTCTTTCTCAGTTACATATGTGACAACTTTGATGAAAGTACTATAATGGAATGCAGTGGATTTATTAACTTGTCCTAATCAATTATGCAAATTAGCTGTTAACTTGCATAATAAGTATCACATTATATAAGTCTTCATTTAGGCTATCTACATGCCGAAAATCATGACGATCCGTCAACACATTAATATTTTCTCATTAATTATGCAAATGAGATCATCATTTGCATGATAAATATGTATTGACATTTCTCTCTTTCTCAGCTACATATGTGACAAGTTTTAAAGCCCTATCATGGAATGTAGTGAATCTATAAAATATCCTCATTAATTATGCAAATTAGCTGTTGATTTGCATAATTGTTATCTCATTATGTAGGTCTTCACTTACGCTACCTACATACAAAAAACATGATGATCCGTCAACATGTTCATATTTTCTCATTAATTATGCAAATGAGGTCATCATTTGCATAATTGATATCTGTCGACATTTCTCTCCTTCCCAGCTACATATGTGACAAGTTTGAAAGTCCTATCATGGAATGTAGTGGATTTATAATTTTTCCTCATTAATTATGCAAACTAGCTGCTGATTTGCATAATTAGTATACCATTATGTAAGTCATCACTCATTCTATCTACATACCAAAAATCATGACGATCCGTCAACACGTTGTAGAGTTATTCTCATCCAAAGTTTGAAAGGAAACCGGCGCCTGCAGTTCCAAAAAAGCCGCTAGGGGGCCCAAACTCACAGCACTTACTCTCTGCCTCAAGGGCTATCTACCACTCAAAAATCATGATCACAGCAGAGATATCAAAATTTGAGGTTCTGCTGCAGTACCTTAGCAAGCCGCTAGGGGGCCCATTATCGAACTTTCCCGACCCCTACCCACCTACCAAATATTATCGGGATCCATCCAAGACTTCTTGAGTTATGCTGTTAACAGACAGACAGACACACAGACACACACACAGACTCACAAGCCCAAAACATAACCTTAGCCATTCTGGCAAAGGTAATTACAGAAAAAGACGAGAGTCTAGACAAGCAAAAACCCAGGTCCAAACCCCCTCCCTCTCTACATTTTTACACATGAAGTAGGGTAGATTCGACACGGGTAGATGAAGTAAAATAAGTGATTTATTATGAGGGTTAAAAGTAATAGAACAAAGAACAGGTCAGTCTTGTTCTGCGTGTACTAACAAGGCATCTATCTTCACTACTGAACGTCAGTCTGTCTTTATTCCCATAGAGAGAATATTCACTAGGCTTAGATTTGGCATTTCAGACCATAATCGTATCTCAGTCAACGATAAATCCTTCATGTCTACATGCATAATTCATAAACACACCACCCAACCAATCAGCATAACCGTAACATTCATTGATTCAGCATCCTCTGCGCAGGCAGTGTCAAACAAGTCCGAAGGACACAAACCTCCGTGAAGTAATTTAAGTGTTTGCTCCAGGCAGAGGGAGTTTTTTCATGGGGTACATTTCAGTAATTCTTCATTACCCAACAAAACTGGTTTGGTGCTCAAAATCACGCTGCTTCATCTGGACCTCACTAACAACTAACATGCCCAAATTAAAGCAAATACATCAAAAGGAATTTGAGTGATACTTGCAAACAGAAGCTCCTTCGGAATACAGTGGTCTCCCTTCTGGGGCTAATGAGTTCAAACTGATGAGTGTGTTCCTTTTTTATTTAAACTTGGGAAATTCATCAGCTGTTTTCAGTATGATTGAACAAGATGTATGTTTCTCTGGAAGGCCATTCAGAAAACTAAAGTGTGTGCAGAGTGTGTGCATAGACTTACGATTCTGTATGTTGAAAGAAGCATGTAGTTTGCCATTAGAAGCGGGCTAGGCACTACCACTGGTAGATGTTGAAAACATCGTGATTGAGGGTAAATGTCAATATAAATTGTCATATTTAAAGAGACATAACGCTTTGTTTTGGATTTCGTGGCGCCAAAAAAAGTTGACTATTTCATTTTAGCACATTTTCTTAGTTCGTTGCTTGGTCGTGGGTACGTATATTTTTCAGCATTAATGTAACGTGCACGGCAAGACGCCTTGGATGATTGAGTACGGATATGGTTACGACAATACGGCACAAAGTACACATTATGGTACATGTGCAATGTAATTACGGCGTCATGTGAAAAGTAAATGTAACTTTAGGGGAACAACACTTGTATGGAGTCATATATCTTTTCATTTTTATATCTATATTGTCATTAAAAAAAAGATATACGACCCCATACAATGTAATTACGGCGTCACGTAAAAAGTAAATGTAACGTATAGAGAAATTGTATAGAGTTGTCTTTTCATTTTTATTTTTATACCATAAATCACTCAAACCCAGAGGACTCTTTCCCTTCGTCATTATTTGAGTTCTTACAAACCGCTAATTGATCACAGTCAGGTGGGTACTTTGTGCTCTCTGATTCCTGAATGCTTCTACAAATCACTGGGGATATTCGGCACGTAAATTCCACCTTTCCCAGCTGAACGTGACATTTGTAGCCATGAAATAATAATTGCTGCTTCCCTCTCTTTCTAAAATATTTATGGCGTTTCCCCGCAAAATAATCCGGCGATGACATTTGCCATAATCAGGGGATGAAACCCCCGGATCGAGGGGGGAAGGGTGAAGGGGTTGGGGGTCTGGGCGGGGGTGGTAGAGCAGACCACCCGGCCATGTAACGTTACATAACGTTAAAAAGAACCTCCGAAATAATTACTACTTCACAACTGACGTTTGTGAAAAATAGTTCGTAAGTCCATTTTGGTCTTAAACAGTTATAGCATTTGGAATGAAAAATGTTTGCCCAGCATTTGTGTTGTTGATATTGAATTTGCAATTGCAGAACGCTATATTAGTTCCACGTTCTATCTGATACGGTAAGACAATGTGCTCAGTCATGTAATACGTATGTCCCGTCACACCAAATGTCACGTCTGGAGGAAAAAGATAAGAAGACAGAAAATGAATAACTCGTGGTTTTCACTTCGGCGGCCAGGCAAAGGTGAAGGGAACTGAAATAGCTGGTTAGATATTGGAAATTGATGGCGTTTTTCCGCTTGTTATTTTCTTGTCAGTACAAATTTAACTAGTAGCGAAACAAAAGTCAGCTTGCAAAAGCTGTAATTGCTTAAAATTTGATTCGATTTTTCTTTCATGTATCATCAAAGTAGGTATACAATATTACAGGTACCCACATATGGAAACTACTGTGTGCACTGTAATTGAGTGCAAGAATATCTCGCATAAACTGTAAGATGGTCACAAAAATGGAAACAAATCCTTCCAACTCGAAATCTTTGCCGCCACATTCAAGCCAACCTTGTTGATTGTTTTGATAGCTCCCTATCTCTAGTCGTGTTGCACGCACGCCCTCTAACGGCTTCTAACTGAAGCACAGGTAAACGTCGTAGTACCCGTCCTTGGTGCTGAAACGTATTCTGTACATCAGAAATGAAGCCGTTCATGGCATGTGATACGTGGAACCCATTCCGTACACAGATAAAACTCTTCAAGAAAAGATATACAAAGGTACTCGACCACAACTCTAAGAGTGGTAATTACAGAATAACGCGTCCATTCCACGACGAGCTCCACCGGGTCTGGCGATTTGCCTACGCTTGGGAGGGGGGTGCTGAATGTAGCTCGAACCAGTTTGCTGTTGGACGCTTTTTTGGCTACTCGCGCGCGATCGCATCATGATGAGAAGTATCGGTCGTATGCGACTTACCTGATTCTAAGTTGCAGGGGACTGAACTACAGCAGTGATCTCAATCTTAATTGGGTTTTTATACGGCAAGTTTGAAAATGCTCTAAGAACTTAAAAACAAACCACTCCAAAGGAGATGAGACCACTAGTACACTAAGCTTAATTGTTCTTTTTTCTTTAAATAAAACCCATTTATTTATAGATTTAATATGTTGCATCTGTTTTCATGACAAAGAGTTGTGAAGATTCAACAGGGTGGTCAGCCCCTGGTTCGCTTCAGGATATGAGTGAAAATGCCCTATAGGTCAGTCCAATTTCCGAGTTTAGGAGGTAGCATGGCTATGGCCGTATGGGATCATTGTATTAGGGCTGAGGGTGTTGGCTCCAGTCGTAGTACATGTACTTTGGAGCGAAGGTGAGTTGTCCCATGGTGTAGTCAGTGTCACTGCTGTCCCGTATGTTGGCACCACCCCCTGTCACCTCTGCATAGGTGGGTGGAGGAGCTGTGAATAGAAACAACGGTGAATTTCCCTGTACCTGTTGGTATCAGCTTCACACATGTCATTGAGCTCCTGGTTCCCCTGGTTCAAATCCGGCAAAGGACTTCCTGATTGGATTCATCTTTCGGAAGAGGTAGAAACTCGGGGTTCCCGTGTTCGAGGAGGTACCCCGAGCACATTACAACAGCCTTATTACTCGTATAAAGGTACCTACTGGCTGTACTATATACCCTATACATTGGGATATACATTGTCAACATTGCTAGATTTAGTAAACTAAAATGTCACTCCGTTATTGCATTACCGCTTGTTTTCATACAGAAAAAGATTTGTTGATGATGCCCTGTGGGAGAAGACTATTATTTTTACTTACGTAGAGGCGGTGCCGTTGCTCCTGAATAGTCTGGCGCACCTGGTAATGCTGACACACCTGGTAATGCTGGCACACCTGGTATTGTTGGGCCATACCCTGACTGGGAGCCACCATAGAGTGTCGTCAGCGGAACAGAGCCGATTATAATGGGCAGTTCAACTTTAAGGTTCACGTGTGGTCCATCAATGTGTGCTTTAACCTATGGAATATTTTTTACAAATGTCAGTTACTCGTATCAATTAGATCATGCATTGTAAGTTGTTCCGTACTTTCTTAACATCTGCCTAAATGCTACAGACCATGGCCATGAAAGAGCTTGTTCTTTAGATTCTATACAATTGTTGGAAGAAATTAACTAAATTCAAAAGAGAAATTCGTTACCAAACCGTTACTGGGAAATGTAAACCACTATCAACTCAACTAGATCGCGACAGGGGAAGAAAGAAGACGAAGCAAAAACATTATGAAAAGAATATTTCAGTCCATACCATACCTACCTAACGTTATGGTGGAGTGAAACAAAAATGTGTGTATATACACACTGGGATAAGACATAATCATAGAATTAAAAATCACGACATTAAAGTAGTGACAAGCCTTACATGAAATTTGTTCCTCTATAGTCCATGAAGAAGAACTTGTGCCAGAACAAGTGCTGAATTTGTTGTAATGTGTTTTTCTTCGAAATTCTTTAAAGAGCGCATACTAGCATCATATCATTACATTACCTGTGCCACATAGGTGATGTCAATGATGGAGCAATATCTCAGTCCAGAGGGGGGAGCGGCAGGGACTGGAAGAATCAGATCTCCGATGTTCTCTGACAGACGACTTCTACAGCCCAACCCTTCAGCGGAACTCAGAGTCTGGTGGGAGGATCTGGACTTCCTGGTGGCATGGAATGTCACAGTCTTGTGGGGAAGAAATCACAGGTTTTGTTGAACCAATAGTCCGGACAAAAAGTGACATTCCCATGTTTTTTTAATCTTTTATTATTATGCTACCATGTCACTGTTATATAAAGAATGACACAGCATTTCTTCTCCCGAAGTTAGGAACATCACGATTGTTTGCTCACAATTAACGGTACATTCACATAGCGCCATTACAAATTAAGGCTTGGCTTGGACATCGATAAGCTCCTTGATATGGTGAATCATGAAATTTTCACACTACAGAACATGCCAGCGTACCTGTAAAATCTTAGCTGTAGTCTTGGTGATCCTTGTGTTGCTGTTGTTTTCCAGCGACCCCCGCACAAGGACCCTCTCACCAGGACAGTACCCACCTCTGTCTGTCTGTGCCTGGAGTTCTATCGGTCCTGATGTGCAGCACAGGCAGCACAGAGTCTTGGAGTTCTGATTTGTTGATGGCATCTGTTAGGCAATGAAGGAAATAACGTTAATCTCTAAATGTTCACGTTGGTTTTATTTTCACGATGACATCACGTGTTTGCAAGCCAACTTACCATGGCACTTTGCTCTTGATTGAGATCGTACATGTCCAAAATTGTGAAGGCACATTTGGTGGTGTGGTCGAAACGCCATGGTCTGTCGACGATGCCCTTGATGGAGTAGCGTACGTAGCCGATGCCACCCTCAAACGACGAGGGCAACGCCGTGCCTAACTGGTACCGGAATGGGAACTCGTGGTATCCCGCGGGAAGGATTGGGTTTTCTCCAGTCTTGTCTCCCG
Source organism: Branchiostoma floridae (assembly GCF_000003815.2). Taxonomy (NCBI): domain Eukaryota; kingdom Metazoa; phylum Chordata; class Leptocardii; order Amphioxiformes; family Branchiostomatidae; genus Branchiostoma; species Branchiostoma floridae. The sequence goes on along the minus strand of NC_049989.1, from coordinate 6,321,199 downwards.
ACTCTGTAGAATGGGAATTCAAAAGCAATAAATAATAAATCCATACTACATAACAATTTACAAATTTTATTAACGCATGGTATAGTAATTCGTCATGTGTACATTACATTGAAATACAGTATTCATTAGGTGGTTTTTTTTTTCATAAATTGTGTGTTAGTGTGTGTGTGCGTTTACATGTATGTGCGTTCTTTTGTTGACACAATAGCTGCTTTCTACAATGATTATCTAATAAACTAATAAGTTTGATGAAAGACTTGGTTTTAAGTATGCCAAAATTTTGATCCTTGATTTGCTAACCTTTTCCCCAGACAGTGACAGTTTGATTGAAATATGTTTCCTCAGCTGAGTAGTGTTCTGTCCTTCGGTGTTCTCCTGAACCATGGGACTCGGTCCAGTGCAGGTAAGCAAAACCATGGAACCTGACGCGGACACCTGGAGATTAAATTAACAAGGCAATCAGCAGAGACCGCAGACTTCACCCCCTCAAGGGTAAGCACCCTCAGGTATAAGTTAACATACATATAGACATAATGTTACACACAGAAAATACACTGCAGAAACACACACTAACATACAAGCCAAAAACAGTATTTTACTTGCTTGGGATAATGTATATCTTATGTAAAGAGGTGGGGGCAAAATCTAAGAGACAATACAGCGTTCATGACATAACATCTCTAGTCATATTGCCCACAAACAGACACACAAAAATAAAATACTCACTGTAGAACCCTAGGAAAACGCCAGGTAAACAATTTTCGAACTTGACCTGCCTTTCCACGACCGCTACACACATACCAAATGTCACAAAGATCCATCCACAACTACTCGAGTTACACATGCTATTATTGACCTAAATACAGACCCAGCAAGTCCTAGCTCAACCGTTGACATGACATAAACACAACCTTACGCAACTAAAAGGTTAACGTTACATGTATTGATGCTAACGATAATGTTGCATGATGATGCTAACCATGAAGTTCAGCTACAACGTTAACAGTATAAATGTTGCTAAAATATGTCGAGGGTTTAAATATGGCACTGCTTGACACCTATTAAAGATCATATAAACTGTACACCTGTTTAAAACTAGGCACCGTGGCAGCACACGAACCTCTGGCTTTTATTCCTTCCGTAACGTCGGCAATCAGCTTCCCACTGACGATCTCTCCAGTCTGGTACACGTCCTTGTTGTTGTCGAAACTGACCACAAACGACTTTAACTTCCCCATGTCTGATTGTGGACCTACTTGTATGTCAAAAAGGGTGACGATTACTTTACTGTCATGATTTAAAAGAAAAATAGAATAATCCTATCCTTATTAGCCTACCCCAAATTCAGTGCAAATTGAGGTAGAGCATAGATCTGTAGCCGATACACAGCTCTAATTACGATAACATTAGGTGACATGAACATTTTGTGACTCAGCTCTTTCAGCTAAAGTATGTATAGCATTCTTTTCTAACAACCTTCAAACGCACTGGGTAGGGAAAATACAAAGGGAGCAAGCAAACTGATTCACACAGGTCCAATATCACTTGCACTGTACAACAGAGACAATGTTACCAGACAATTAAACTCACCTACATGTCAGAAAATGTCTCCGTCTATGTCTGCTTTCCTGTTAGAAACATGTCTACACTATGGTGTCCTACAGGTCACTGCAACATTAGCTTCTGTTTTCCGAAATGTGATATTCTTGAGTTGAAAAAGCCAATTGAAATTGGTAACGCTAGTTAACCTTTATTCGTTGCGTTTTTCACCAAGAGCCAGCTTATTCCAATCTGGCAGAAGAACAAAGCATAATTTCTGTATTCAACATGGTGATATTGTTGTTTACCTTTGTCATTCATCCCATCCACGATATATTTTCTCTCCTACCATGCTAATATGAAAATGTCTCAATTTGAAAACACCGTCGCGTTGCGTTGAGAACGACGGCGCTCCCGGAGGGCGTGACCTTTATTCGTTCTGACGAGACTCGTTATGTTTGTCCGCTGCTAATTACTTTATGCTGAAGCTATTGTTCCTGTCTTGACATGAATGGAGTGCTGTAGATTACAAACTTATTCAGGCAACAACAAAATCCCGACAACTACCGCTGAGTATTTACATCGCACGCAGTAGCGCGTTGGTAAAAAAAATGAGGTTGTTGGGTCAGTAGACCGTGACGTAGAATCGATCCTGGCGCCATACCGTTCCATGAAACTTATGCACCTTTCGTTGCAACTTGAACGGCGTGCTGTGGCTATTTCCAAGCGGGTAATCATCAGTTTGCAGTACAACCATCTGTACAGTGTTTTGCAGTGTTTTGCATCCTCCACGCGGCAAAATGTAATCCGATATATTTGTGTCAAAGGTCTATTCCGGCGGCCAACAACACTAAAGATGAAGGGGTGTGAAGTCTGATATGCCGCTGTTGTCAATGCCCTGGATCAAAGAACGAAAGATTCCACAATAAATGATATAAAACATTGCTGTCAGACTTGTGGTCGACAAATATGCAGTGGAAATCTTGTTATCGGTGTACCATACCCGTACTGAGACAGTTGGTATCGTCTTCACGGCCGTATTTGCAACAGTTTACATGATCTGGCTTGGGACTTTCACATTTTAAAAAAAGGGGACCAGAGTAAAATCAATTAATTTGTCGATGTTCCATATCATTTCCATTTTTGGTGGTGCATAAATTGTTTAATAGATGGCTGCTTAATAATCTAAGAGAAAAAGGCGAGTTAGTGAGTTATTAAAGGTAAGTTTAATAAATACCTTTTAATGTCGTCATCCAATCTTTTTCCCGCGGTTGCGACCGTAGGGTTCTGGGGAAAAACATGGCGACGTTCGATCGAGTGCGCCACAAGTGCGGGAGGTTGTGGCAACAAAGAGACGGTTTTCGACAATTGATCACACTTTGAGTCCAGTTACTGGTTAGCAACATAAAGTTTATTGAGTTGTCTTGTGCATGATAATTGTGAACTAGAAGCGAATGTGATAGATCTCTGCCATTCCGGCGAACAACACGGTGACGCAATCCTCCCATAGAGCGGTAGGCTATTACAATAAGGGACGGTACGTTTTTGACCTCGCTGTTTTCAAATGCGTGGTCATCGGAGCCTTTTCATGAATATTCTGAACACTTAAGTCTCTCGGTTATGCATTCCTGTGATTATTACTGATGTTGCATTTACCGTGTCTCCGTAGATTCCCTGTTTTTGAAAAAACGAATTAAGGTAACTGAACGAATAAAGGTTAACTAGCGTTAGTAGTACCTTAGTCTGTGTAACGCAAACTCCGCTATCCGGAGCTTGTAGACTCCTCCCCGCGGAGTTTGTGCGCCGCTTGCCATAAGCCGGGGGAACCGTTGTGGAATGTTTCAACACCAATGGTGGGCCTGGATTCTAGTCGAGCCCCTATTACCATGGAAACTAGCTTGTTAACGCTGTCACCGCTGGCGCCACGGGCCAGACAGGGGGGCGGTGATAGCCCGGGTGCGAAATGTGATCATCCCGCCCACTCCCCGCATGTTGTTTAGACATATTCCCACTG